>NW_005842014.1:2569968-2571882 GCF_000455745.1 Alligator sinensis
GTAACTAATTCTAGCTCGCCACCGGTCTTCTTCGACCCCGCGTGCCCGGGCTGCTGGCCACAGCCCGCGTGCGCAAAAACGGGTCCGCATATCGCTCCCGGCTCGCACATGGCGACATGGACAAGATCGGGAGGCGGCCCGCACAGTAGGCACTTATCAGGCTTGGTAAAAGTTGTGTGAATACCACTGGTGCTTAGAGGCATCAAATGAAGCATTTATGACTCTAAATCACCTTACTGAATCTACCCACGTGCACAAAGTGAGGACTAGATCTAAAAAACTCAGGCACCCACTTACTACCCAGGTAGGGCCTTAGTCTTAACCATAGATTCTCAAAACGTCCAGTTAAGCACTGCCTAACTTTGGAGGCACTTAGAGTACTTGGGTGCCTAAAAGCATAGGCAGATTAACGTATGGGGCAACGGGGCCTGGCCCCAGGGGCCCCTGCCTCACTATGGATGAAACCACACTGTGGGATCATGCCAACATGGCATGCTGGCCAGTGGCATCCCCCAGGGCTCTGTACTCGGACTAGTACTTTTTAGCATATTTATAAATGATCTGGACTCTGGTATCAGAAGTGGACTGGCTAAATTTGCTGATGACACCAAACTATGGGGAAGTGTGGTCACACTAGAGGATAAGCTGGTGATTTAGGCTGACCTGGACAGGCTTGCAAGGTGGGCAGACCAAAATCTGATGGCATTCAACACTGAGAAATGCAAGGTGCTCCACCTCGGGGGGGGGGGGGGAAATCCACATCACATCTATAGGTTTGGCAATACTACACTTGCTAGCACCACGACCAAAAGGGCCTTGGGGGTCATGATTGACCACAAGATGAACATGAGCTACCAATGCGATGCCACAGCCAGCAAAGCAAACAAAACCCTGGCTTGTATCTATCGATCTATCTCAAACAAAACCCAGGATGTCATCCTTCCACTGTACTTGGCCTTGGTGAGGCTGCAGCTGGAGTACTGCATCCAGTTCTGGGCTCTGCACTTTAGGAAGGATGTGGAGAAGCTTGAGAGAGTCCAGAGCATAGCCGTGCACATGATCAGAGGGCAAGAGAACAAGTCTTATGAGGAGAGGCTGAGAGGCATGGGACTCTTTAGCTTGGAAAAGCGAAGGCTCAGGGGGGACTTGGTGGTGGCCTATAAGTATATTAGGGGGGTGCACCAGGAACTGGGAGAACGTCTGCTCACCAAGGCACCCAAGGGAAGACAAGGTCTAACAGTCACAAACTCCGGGAAGACCATTTTAGACTGGACATAAAGAAAAACTTCTTTACCATCCGAGTTCCCAAAGTCTGGAACAGACTCCCCCCAGAAGTGGTGCAAGCACCTACTCTGGACACCTTTAAGGCATGTTTGGATGCTTATCTTGCTGGGATCATTTGACCCCACCAGATTTCCTGCCCCTTGGGTGGGGGACTGGACTCAATGATCTTAGAAAAGTTTATCAAAGAGGCCATCCTTAATGGACTGGCCGACGCCGACATCTTCAGGGATAGCCAGCACGGGTTTGTTGCGGGTAGGTCTTGCTTGACCAATCTCATTTCCTTCTATAACCAGGTGACCTATCACCTGGACAAGGGAGAAGAGATTGATGTCATATATCTTGACTTCCAAAAAGCCTTTGACCTGGTTTCCCATAATCACCTCTTAGAGAAACTGGCCAATTGTCGCCTTGGGTCCTCCACGATCCACTGGCTGGAAAACTGGCTCCGGGGTCAGACCCAGAGGGTAGTAATTGATGGAAGTCACTCATCGTGGTGTCCTGTGAACAGTGGTGTCCTCCAAGGCTCTTTCCTTGGACCCATACTGTTCAACATCTTCATTAATGATGTGGACACTGGAGTCAGAAGTGGACTGGCCAAGTTCGCTGATGACACCAAACTTTGGGGAAAAG
>NW_005842014.1:2572062-2626393 GCF_000455745.1 Alligator sinensis
TCAAGCAAATCCCGGGATGTCATTCTCCCCTTGTACTTGGCCTTGGTGAGGCCGCAGCTGGAGTACTGCATCCAGTTTTGGGCTCCACAATTCAAAAAGGATGTGGAGAAGCTTGAGAGAGTCCAGAGAAGAGCCACGCGCATGATCAGAGGTCAGGGAAGCAGACCCTACGATGACAGGCTGAGAGTCCTGGGGCTCTTTAGCCTGGAAAAGCGCAGGCTCAGGGGTGATCTGATGGCCACCTACAAGTTTATCAGGGGTGACCACCAGCATCTGGGGGAACGTTTGTTCACCAGAGCGCCCCAAGGGATGACGTCTAGGTCGCATGGTCATAAACTACTACAAGACCGTTTCAGGCTGGACATAAGGAAGAATTTCTTTACTGTCCGAGCCCCCAAGTTCTGGAACAGCCTGCCACCGGAGGTGGTTCAAGCGCCTACATTGAACACCTTCAAGAGCAAAGTGGATGCTCATCTTGCTGGGATCCTATGAACCCGGCTGACTTCCTGCCCTTTGGGCAGGGGGCTGGACTCGATGATCTTCCAAGGTCCCTTCCAGCCCTAATGTCTATGAAATCTATGAATCTTGCTAGGTCCCTTCCAGTCCTAATGTCTATGAAATCTATGAAAACCGGCAGCTGGACCAGGCTCAGCATGCACGATGCAGCGGGCTGTGGCTGCCAGATGCCATTTGCCAGGAGCTGCTGCAGCTGGACTGAGCCATGGCAGGGCAAGGAGCCACCCCCAGAGCTCGGTCCATGCTGCATGTGCCCAGAGGCAGTGGCTCTACACCCGTGGTGCTGGCTCCAGCATGGATCTGTGGGTGGGGGCAGGGCAGCTGGACCAGGCTCAGCATGCACGATGCAGCGGGCTGTGGCTGCCAGATGCCATTTGCCAGGAGCTGCTGCAGCTGGACTGAGCCATGGCAGGGCAAGGAGCCACCCCCAGAGCTCGGTCCATGCTGCATGTGCCCAGAGGCAGTGGCTCTACACCCGTGGTGCTGGCTCCAGCATGGATCTGTGGGTGGGGGCAGCTGCGGCTCCTGCCCCACACCTGGGGGCAGCCCGTCTTGCTCCAGCCACTGCTCCAGCTGCTCTGGCTGGGGATGGAGCCCCTGACTGCAGGGCAAGGCACAGGTTGGGAAGGGACCCGGGCCCAGGGCCTCAATGAATCTTAATCCACCCCTGCCTAAAAGTCTTCTTCTGAGCAGGCCGAGATCTATCAAAGCCCTACGAGGGTGAACAGCCAGATGCATGAGCTCTACTGGGGAGTCTACAAATTAGCCATCCCCCTGCAATCCTTCCCAACCTTGCCTGATCTGGGAGGTGCTCTCAGAGCTCACCTAGCATGTGGAACCCAGCCCAGGTGAGAGTGGATCTCAAGCCCTCCATGGGATCCTTGTGTATTTGTTAGTCCAGAAAGGAAGAGTACACTAACCATTCAGATATTGGGTGAACTGCTCCCTCCTCTGGCTCTGTTTTAAGAGAAAGCTGCACATATCTGACTCCAGGAAGAGGTTCAGGACTGTAAGCACCTGTCAGAGATGGGCATCTCTCTGCAGCTTAAGGGGCCCATGTACTGGAGAGAGTCAGGGCATGAAAAATACCCGTCCTCATCATTCCCTGTTGGCTTGCTTGGGCATTTCAACACTCAGCTTGCTGTCTTTTGTGGATGTCTTTAGACAAGTCAGTCTTCCCAACCATTATACAGGTAGTCCACAAGCCCCTCTCACATTGTATAGGACCTAAATAAAGTCCTGCAACATTCAGGGTTCGGACTATTAAGTCCTTTTTGAATGTAGCCTGAAGCCTTCAAGATAGGTGGGAATATGTGCAAGAAGAACAAGACCTCTCTTTGTCTTGTATGCAGTGCTATATGTATAGGAGTACTGTACAAGAGGGAAAATTTGCCCAAAAATTTACAACAGAAGCTGTTTCCCAAATAATGTATTCTCTTAACTGCAAAAGCAGGGAGCTACATCAGTGTGCCTTCTCCAGAGACCCTTTCTCCCAGGGGGAGTTCAGATACTTTGGTGTCAGGCATCTTATTAAAAAATTGGGCAGACTTCGCTGTAAGGAGACAGACTGAAATGACTATTCACATGAGCACAGGCGCTACTGGCTAGGAACACTTGCAGGCTTGCTTGAGTGTATAACGCTATAATCAGGTGTAGAACAATAAAATAGGATGCCATTCCGTGTAACGTAGCACAGGGAAGCAGATGATCTCGACAGCTAGAACAACAGGATGAAACAGGCCTGTACAGTATTTTCAGAGCAGAGAAGGATTTGAATAGTGATCACTTAACCCTCTCCAACCTCTAATAATTTCCCTCCTCTGTTTTAGCTTGTTCAGTATAACACAGCACTAAAATCTCCAGGATCACTGCATCTTTGCATTTTGCATGTAGCTTATTCTTGGATTAGCCACTGGGTTGTGCTATTACTCTATATTCTGCATGCTCTTTTCTTACACATCACCTTCCAATACATTATTCAATAGAATGAATGTTGCTAGTGGCAGACTTAAATTGTACAATGTCATAAGAAAATAGTCAATAATTAATGTCACAACAGCAAATAATGAGCTGAAGTTGAGCTCAATTATAATATTTTTGGGCCTGTTGTGCATCTGAAGCAGCATTCTGTAAACCAACTTTGTGCTGGATCAGAATTGTTTACAGACTTCTCGCAAGTAGTCAATGATACAGATCGCTTGTAATTGAATGCTGCAACCCAGCTACTAGCTTGTCTGTAACCAGATCGCCGCATCTGTAACAGGTACATTTAATACATAGGTCGAGCTATTATTTAAAAATCCTGTAACAGTGCATCACCTACTTGTATTTTTTTACCTTATCATTTCTTGTAACTGAAACCAATCACAGGGTACCTGGGTTTACCTTTTTACTGCATGGGCTTGGTTGGTTGAAGCTGCTATGCCAGACAAGCATGCAGCAGTCAATACATTGAAATATTAATACTTTATACAGAGCCAGAAAACAAGCACGTGGAAGCAATGCACTCTACTGAGACAGCCTTCTTAATTTTCTTTTGATGTTCAAGGTTGCTCTCCATGTTGCCAGATTTTCCTTTAGGGCCCAACTGCTGAATAAGGCAATATAAAATTCCATAGTCCCGCTCTTTGGGCTTTTGCCTTTTTTTAGCCACTTGATCTCACAAGTTTTGTTCCAGAAGAAAACACTGAAACTGAAGTGCATCAATAAGGGTACTTGTATTTGCCAATAAAGCACACCACCCCTAAAGCAGGGGTGTCAACCTTACAGTATGCAGGCTGGATCCAGCCCACAGAGCCATGTCATGTGGCCTGAAAGCTTGTAGAGGGGCTGGGAATTTGAAGGCAGGGCCCACAGCCAAAACCAGGGGGATAGAGCCCTGTTTGGTGGCAAAGGGCAAGTAACAGCTGTGTTTCCCCCTTGGCCATCACCACCACTCTCCCTGCTACCTCTGCATCTGGATCCAGCCCTAAAGGAGCCTTGCAGTCCAGATCTGGCCTGGGGGTAAGGGTGAGATACTGGCTACATTTGATTACTATTACACCCATGCAACCCATTGATTCTGATGTACTGCACCAAAGCTTGCAGAAGACCCAACTGGCTTAAAAAACAACTAAGGGAGATGCGACAACTCGGGTATTCTTATTATTCATTATCTTTATTTTGGTAGTGCTGAGGGCCACCCATCATGCATCAGGACTCCATTGCATTAGGTCTTGGACAAACATGGAGCAAGCCATTCCCCAGAGAGCATGCAGCCCAAGTAAGGTACTTCAGTAAACTGCAGCAGAGTTAGGGTGCAACTCATGAAGGGCTCTATTTGATGAAGTCCCACGACAAGTGTATGCTCAACTGCAATGCCAAATAGCAAGGAGCTTAAATGAACCTATCAGTGCTTTTCTCAATTGGTAATATTTTGAATCTGGTTCACAATCACAGGGCATGACTACAGATGCAATTAATGAGAAGCAAAAAACTCCGCAGCTTATTGCTCCAGAGTTTATTGCCTCCTGGGTGCCGCATTTACACATGTGCCTGGGAGTGGAGCAGGTTGAGTCAGGTCAGAGCAGCACCAATGGCAGGGGGCCCCGGGGGTCCGCCTGCCAGCTCAGGGCTGGTCCTGCCCAGCTGAACGTGGCGCAGAGGGGCTGGCTGGGTCACGAGGGCAGCCCCCACACTGAAGCACCCTCATGCCCCAGCCAGCCCCTCCAGCATCTACATATGTGGTGCTGCATTGTAAAAAAACTCCACAGCAGGGTAGTGCTTGTATTTATAAGTATAATCCTGGTGTGGCCTTTATTAGTTTACTCCAGCCTAATTGCCCTGTGCGTGTAGACGTCGAGACGTTTAATGTGAAGCTAATTAGTCTAGTGGGCAGTAAACATCTTGGGTAGACGCACCCTCAGTGACCCGAAGTTGCCAGAACCTGAACACTCGCTGCCGCTCTGAATTTTGCCATTGATCTCAGTCCAGCTCCTAGTGGACAGACATGCACGTCTCAGTTGACGCGAGTGGCTGTCACTGCGGGGGTCAAGCACTGCCCAAGTGTGGAGGCTGAACCTGCCCAGGGGTGGTGCTACCTGGTCAGGGTGGTTGAACATTAAGAGCATGATGCCAGGAAGCTTATTTTCCCATTGGCCATCCTGAACAGGTTGAGCAGATGCTTTAGACTCCAGGGCTGTCAATCTGTCACCTTTCAGGAGCACTAAATTCATTTTAACATCTTGTGAATTGCATTAATTTTAATGCACAGCTTGATCTATAATTAGTTAACGAGACTCTCCAGTGCCTGCTATGCCAATGATTACTAATTCTTAGTAGGATATTTTTAGATCTGGTCACTAAGATAAGTGTATGTACTCATCTTTTTACTCCTGTCCTGGGGCACCTAATTATTTTAATGTTTCATGGGACGCTATCGGGTTAGAAATTGGATTTCCTCAGTGTATGATTAGAAACACCTTAGATTGTTAAAATAACATTTTTTAAATAACTCATTTACTTTCCCCCTTAGGGATTCTGGTTCATGGCTTTCCTTTTACTGATTTTAAGGGGGGACTTGACGTTGTAGTTCATTTCACTTGCTGAGAAATTATTACATGCAAACAAACAGCTGTTTTTCCTGCGACTGTCCTTTTGCTTGTTGGTCTGAAGCACAAACATTTCTACTGATTTTTACCAGAAGTCGAGGTCGGCAACCTTTTGCCCCTGCAGGTTGAAGCTTGTGACCCAGCTCCCTGCCACAGGCTGCAAACTGCACTCCCTGGAGAGCTCAAGCTACCTGTACTTACCTACACCGGAGCCACCTGGCCCCTCTGCAGTGAGGGTAACCACGGGTCTGATAGGGCAGCAGGGAGGGCTGGAGAGTGGAGAGGAGGCTCAGTATAGCTGTGCACCGTGCAATCCTCTCTTCCAGGGCAGACCAGAGATCCAAGCTCTTTGCAGGGTGGATCCAAGCCAAGGGCTGTAGGCGGCTGATCTTTGCCTTAAGTCATGGATTTTAAACGCTGATGCTAATTGGCACTGGTGGTAGCCTGGTCACCCCTGTTTTTCCACTAATGTGTTACAGTGAGGCTTTGGGATTTTGCTCCTTGTATCATGAAGCAAAAGTATAAAGCGATTTTGGGGATTCCTTTGGTTAACAAGTGCCTATGAAGACAGGTGACTTGGCTGGATAGCCCAGGAGACCTTCCAGCCCAGTCTGCTTGATGGTGTCCCAAACTCAAGTATTTTTTTTTTAAATACTCTCTTTTATGTATATGTTTTACAGCTGCAGAATATAACTGTTGTCTTTTAGGGCACGGTGTGACCCATGCGCAGGAAGAGGCCTGGAAGAGGACCAGTAGGGATATAGGAGACCTGACTTCAGCTCAAGTTGCAGACCTTCCCAGCAGAAATGGAGCTTCAAAACCTTTTGGAAGAGACTTTAGTTTCTTTGCATGCTGGTCCCTTTGCCAAGGTTTTATACAAGCCATATAAAGGAGAGGGATTTTATGTGGACAAAGGGCATGCACCAACTTTGAAGTGGTGACCATTTGGGAATGCTGGAAAGGAGTTGTGCACTGAGATACTAATGGTAAAAGTGACTTGTTCTCAACAGCTCAGCTTCTCTGCTTTCTTTCCAGAACTGCCTCCTTTTTCTCTTTCAAGGCATCCTTACCAGAAAGAAGTGAGATCCTTCCAACTATCTGTCTCCTAGCAAGTGCTAAAGCTGCCCTCCTGAATGGCAATAGCTACATGCTGCTTATCCCTCGCAGCTACCTTCATTGCCTCTCTGCACTGAGTGCTTCTCTGAGCAAACTGGCATCTTTCTACAAAAATTGACCTTGTCTCTCCCAAGTTGGAAGTCTCCTGTTCTTTTAGGCACAGCACCCTCAGTGACCTTTTTAATACTTAAGTAGTGGCCAGTCTCCAGCACACAGACTAGGCTCCTGAACAGCCCTGTTCAAGGGTAGCAGAAGAGTGCAAAACACATTTCTCCATCCAGGATGCTGATTTTACTAAAACCCTGGAAGATGCTGCAGGGAAAGGAAAGATTTCCACCCCCTGCTTTACCGTACATCAGTCACAGTCAGGTACTTGCTACCGAGCTGGCAAGTTTTACTCCTGGCAAGTGCTGTTCAGCATCCTTGTCCAACAACTACATCCCTACTTAGCTTATCAGCTCTTTACCCATTTATAAAAATGTGTAATTCAAATGTGAAAGCAAATCAGGATGAATCTCATGAATGGAGAATGGGTTGGGGCATCCCACAATCAATACCTGATGTGAGTCAGAAGGAGCTGCAATAACATGGACTTGCAAGGGACAGAAAAAGGTCATGGAGGCTGGAAGCTTAAAAAACGATGGCACTGTTAGAGATTCTCCACTTTAAAGTGCAGTTATCATCAGGAGAGTGTAAAAATGACATCCTAGTAGGCCACATTTATTCCTCCTCCGCAATTTCTATTCAAAATGCACTCAGTCTTCAAGTCAATTGAATGTTGGTTTTTTTTTGTTGTTTTTTTTATAGCTGCCAGCACTGGAAGCTCAACCTGTTACCTGAAAAAGCTGTGTTCTTTCTGCTTATTAAAACATGACCAAGTGTAAAGCTTCTGGAATCAGAAGTGAACTGGCAACGTTGGGGAAGACACAGGAAGCAGAATGTGACATAGCTGGCACATCTCTAGCTACTGGAGAGAGGGAAAAGAAAGCCGTCATTAAACTGGGAACACATGACTCAGGAGGCACTTTGAGACTTGATATTTATGGCACAGAGGTGCCATTTTTATGCAGTTGCTTTCCTGACTGCAGCTATGTTTCTCGGTAGTGCATCGAAGTGAGGATCCAGAAGTCCCTTGCTTAGATCCCAGCCGCAACAGGCTTCCAAGGGATTCATTACAGAGGAAACAGAAAAGCACTCAGAGGATTGATTTAATGTTTCCTCCACTTTGTCAGTCCTAAACTCCAATGCCCTTTGCTAGTCTAAGCAGCCTAAATTAATCTGATTAAGATGGACAAGCATGTCACCTATTTGCTTGTGGGAAGAGTTTGAGGCTCCCTTTACATGTTACATCAGCTACTCATGCAAATTAACTATCACGCCTTAAAAAGGTCCAACCAGCTATAAAGTTAGAGCTGGAAAATGCATAATCATTTTACAGCTGGTTTCTATCCAGCTGTAATATGCATATATAGCAAGGCCTAGACCGCAGTAGACCCTGCCAACTGACGGGGATCCCAGCTGCAAGGGTGCATCATGCATTGCCAGGTTGGGAGTCTTGTCAACCAATGGGCCCCCCCGCAGTAGGGGCTTGCTACTAGTATGCCAGTACAGGGGGAGCTCAGGCTGTCCCTGCACTGGTAATAAGGCATGACAGGATCTGAAGCTGGATCTCGCAATCACAATCCCTGCCATGCACATGTGGCATGGTAAGAGGTATGATTGTGTGGATTGCAAATCAGACCCTATCACACCTTTACCTGAATGGTTTAAGTGATACCTGATAGATAAGTAGATTTTTGGGGAAATAAAGAACTATTAAGTAGTGATAGGAGAGCTAACCCTTCAAAAAACAAAATAAAATAAAATTCAGAGTGTATGCTGGGTTCAGATAAGCATCCAGAAGCTCACGGGCTTATCTGAAGTTTATCCTCTAGCACTGAAAAATTCAGGCAGGCTCTCTCACGAGAACAGCCTTCCCGCACCTCAGCTCCCAGTCCTAACTGGAAATACAGAGAGGCTTATTCTTCACCTTTTAACATCTTGTGTAATCACTTACCCCTACCAAAAATGGGACGTAAATATGATATGCTGTAGTGTCAGGATGCCAGCATTTTATACCTGCTTTGAAGAGATGGAAGTGACAGCCCAAATTACAAGGCAGTGAAGACATTGGGTCACAAGTTCAGAATTTCTCACTCTATTCCAGTACTTTGGTTCTGACCCCCCAAAACACCATATTTACTTGAATCTAAGATGACCCCCACTAATTAAATTCTCTATTCCAGACCTCCTCGGCAGGGGCTGGAGCCCAAGCAACAGCAGCTGCCTGCCTCCCCACAGCCCTTATATACAAATCCAAGACAAGGGGCTCTTCCCCTCATGGTATATGGGGCAGGGGGAAACCTGGTCTTAGAATCAAGTAAATACGGTATGATAAACCTCTAGAAGGCTGCAAGCTCCCCTCCCAGCAGTGTGTTTAGCAAACTTAGCACCTGAGTTGCCTTCACCAGTTTCCTGGCCTTAAAATTCAAGCAATGAAACTGGTGACCTCAAGTGACCTTATTTCTCCAAACTGGAGGCAATATAGCCCAGACTTCCTCATGAAAGAAATTAATCCCATATTTTTGAGTTACTAGAGCTCTGATGACCTCTAAGGACAGGTCAGAGCTTAATCCGGGAGTGTCTTTGCCCCTCTTGTTCTTCAGCATCCTGAGCACACAAGATCCCAAGGTTTTAACCTTGGGGATATGGGAATTGTGTCCATCATGCCCCAGTTACAAGCTTCTGTACTAGACTGGATGTTATGGAGAACTGGAAAAGGGCCACTGGTTTGGTCACGCGCTCCCATCAGCAGCTTTAGAAGTCAATGAGCTTGGTGAACTCATGAGAGGTGCTGGCTGTTAAATATCATGAGAATTATTAGTCCTGTGTTTTGGCAAAAGGACCAAGAGCTAAATCCTAGTTCACGTTTGTGTGTTTGAATGGCACTGGTGTAGCCGGGTGACTGCATTTTTGGGTCTCTATGCCATTTGGATTCTCTTTCCAGAGCAGGACTGCCCCGGTCCATGGATACCTGCTGGAAGTAAAAGGAGTCACCCTCTTCCTCCAGCCTTCTAGCCTAGTGGTTACAGTGCTTGTCCAGGGACAGAAAACCCAGGGTTTGGGCCCCACTCACCCACTGGGGAGTTGAAGCTGCAGATCAATGACCGGGCCATCTTCAGATGGTCCACTGGGCAGCAAAGAGGGAGAAGATAGGTTGGCCAGGTTGGAGGGAATGCAGCTCGGTGTCATGGCTCCTACACTGGAAAAGAGAAGCCCTTGGGCTGGTCCTGGTCCCTGACCCCAGTGGCTTTTCTGTATCCTCCATTTAATATTAATCAAGCAAAAGGGCTCAAGAGCTATGGGATACTTTCTGCTGCAATGGTTAGAGCCAGAATCCAGGGCTCACTTACTGAAATCTCCCTCAGTCACACGCTAGCTTGTTCTTTTCCTCCCAGCCCCATACATCTCCCTCCCTTGGCTGCCCAGTCACAACACACACCATTGATTTTTGGCATTAGTGCCCAAATCCCTCCCTGATCTACCTCACTGGAACACAGGTACTTCTTCACAACACCCACAAAGAGCAAGTACACAGGAACCTTTTAATTGAATTAGACAGTCGTCTTTGTTCTCTATCCAG
This sequence comes from Alligator sinensis, assembly GCF_000455745.1. Lineage (NCBI taxonomy): Eukaryota > Metazoa > Chordata > Crocodylia > Alligatoridae > Alligator > Alligator sinensis. Next base: position 2,581,966 of record NW_005842014.1, read on the forward strand.
GAGTAGTAAATAGATGCATTCAACCCTGCTGTGAACACATCTTTGATCCAAAGCTTGTTGGAGTCAACAGCAGTCTTTTTCCTGACTTCAGAGAACTTGGGATGGGGCTTTTCCTTAATAAGTCTCATGACCTGGTTACTCCCATTCCTCTCTTCATCCCCTTTCCCTGACCCAACTGTGTTGTTGCCCCTCTGTTAAATCATGCATGAGACTAGACTATAAACCCTTCAGATCCAGGGGCTGGGTGTTACTTGTCGGTACCATGAACTGTCTAGGATGTGATACGGTTACAGTAAATCAGTCAACTGCCCTCTGATACTGTGAGGTTGTCCCTCCAGTTTGCTTACTGGGAGGGACCAAGGGCTGGAAGCTGCTCCCATTGTGCATTTTGTGTGCACAGAATTAGGATTTCATTCTCCAGGATTTTCATTCCAGTTCCTTTACATCCACGGTCTCCCCGCAGGGTCTCACCTTTTGACTCCATGACCTGAGCCTCATTCACGTGTGCTCATAATTTCTCGCATATAGCTGATGTCTGTCTTATGTGGCTTCTCTTTTAGCCAAGAAATCAGGTTACTTTGCTGGGTTTGCCCACCAATCAGCTCAACAGATACCAGGCACCTTTATATTCTCTGTTCAGTGTCACTCATGTTCCTTCTGTGTCTTTGACCCTTATATAACACTTATCTTTTTACCTCACTTGGCCCTAGTTCTCCATTTGGTCCTTTTCCTCTAATGACCATCTCCTTTGACCCCTCTGACCCCAGCTCACCTCCTGCCCTTCAGGCAGGGGGCTAGACCCGATGATCTAGCGAGGTCCCTTCTAGCCCTAATGTGTATGAAATCTAGAATGGGGCGATCTTTGTTGACTTGTGGAAAGCTTCTTCATGAGATCTTGGGTTTTCATACACGGCAAGGCCAATAAAGCTGGCTCTTCTACCAAGCAACAGGTGCAAGCAAAAAAAATTAAAACTCCTGCACAGCACTAGAGTATAAAAACCCCTCCAGCCAAAAATCAGCCCTGGCATGAAACCCCCTAAGTCCGATGGAGCTGCACCTTCTTGCATTAGGCAAGGGGGATTGGACCAGGGCAGCTGTGTGTCATTTCTGGACATAATAATTTAGCACCTATTTTATAATGATGGAGGACAGGTGAAGAGAGAGTGGACATGGCAAACTGAAAATCCTCACTGTGGTTGAAATGAACTTTGGTGATCTAGAAATAAAGTAAGTGGAGGGATCAATGCCATTTCTGCAGACAGCATTCTGGTACCGCAGAAGTGGGGCCAGGGCATGCCCATGGAGGAAGAGGGTATTACAATGCCCATGGGGTGTGCCCTTGCATGTACTGTGTATGGGACAGTCTTATTCTGCAAATACATATTTCCTCTGTGCTGGAAAAACAGCATCACCTCAGAAACAGGCAGCTGCTGCTGGTGCCATTCCAAAAAATCACTTCACTTGCTTTGGCGCTTGGATTGTGGCTGCTATTGCTGCTCCTGTCACTCAAGAAATTAATCTATGTTTGGGCTTCTAAATCCACAAGTGTTGAGCTAACCTTGCTCTTCCTGAAGGACTGATGTGGTAATGGAAAAAAGCAACTAAACATTGTAAAACCAGCTGCTGGGCAGAAATGGGGCACTGGACAGGACGGTGCTGAGATTTTTTTCTGTGTGGGATAAGACCTGGTACAATGGGATACTTCACAAAGATGGAGGATTGAAACGCAGTTTGGGCCAGCCCATAGCTATGGGTAGTGGTCTGTGTGCAGATTGGATTGGAGACCTGGAAAAGCAGGGCAGAAGTCCATGGACCGTTACAGGAAGGAGAGGAGGGCTGCTTTTGAAGAGAAGCATCCTTTAAGGTTCAAGCAGTGATGCTTTCTGCCTGGTTTGTCCAAGTTCCCCGAGGTCAGATTCCCACTCTAATGAATGCGAGAAGGATGCATCTGGAAATAGGAAAGAAAGAACAGCACTCAGAGGGAGGAGAAAAGTTGGCCAGATGTTACTTCATGTGACCTAGCTCTATAGCTGCTACAAGGAAGGAGCGGCGGTGGGATGGGAAGCATCTCTGAAAGGCACGTTGCCTTCCAAAGGGTTCTGCAGACTGAAAAAGTCCCAGAAATCAGCAAGATCAGTAAAACAGACTTTAACTACATGTTACAGGATTAATCAAATGCCAGTAATGTTTGTTTGCCAAAGGAGGCACAGAATAAAGGTGATGGATAAAGAAAGTAAATTACAGGACTCAGCGGAAGATGCAGTTAACAGGAAGAAAAAAAAAACGAGGCGGCTCAGGCAAAGAAACAAACATTAACAAACAGTTGAAAGGAAAGCCAGATCAGATAGCAAGCCAATGCTTTCTGCCTCCTTTGGATCCCAGCAAACCTGCCTCCTGGTATCACTTTTAAGCCACCCCTTGGATTTTAACCAGCTGACTATTTGGCTATTTTTAGTGTGCTCATTCTTCTGGGCTTTGCAGACATAAAGGCAATTAAGGACACACAGGTGGGGTGTTGTGCTCCTTCACCAGCCTTTTCAGATCCACCCCCTTTTCCACTGATAGAGGCTTAGCAATAAAGATTGATATACACACAGTGGCGTGGGTATAAGGAGATGGCAGTGTCTATTTTCATGGTAGAGCCACAGCAGTATGCCTGGCTGACTGTCACTGCTCTACCGTGCAATGTATAGTGACACCAGTATCAGCGTCCTCTCACCCCATGGCCATCTGCGTATTTTTATGCACATGCAAGTCTACTTCAAACAGCATTAGGCCTGTGACATTCTGCCCCCGTGTATTACAGCCACTCGAAGACAGGATAACCCTTGCCAGCTCCCACCGCAGCGATCAGCGATTAGCACAGTGCTAGCTAGTGTAAGGAAAATGCAAGGCTCTCTCCTTACACTATGCATGTTACTTCACTAACTGTATGCTCAAGTTTCAGTTGTTTGGGTTGGGTTTTATACTATTTAAAACATAAAAAGGCTCAGCTTCCCTCCGCAAGCATATGCGATCAGAGATACTCCCAGCTGCACCCTCTGAACTCCCTGGTCCCATGTAGGCTGCCAGTTCTGACCTCTGACACAGGAGAGGTAGGGACCAGCCCTTACCTGCCTGAAGTCAGCACTGCATCACTGCAAATGGAGAACTAGCCTGCTGCTTAGCAGCTAAAGATGAGCAACCCTCATTTTTGCCCCCGCCCAGAAAGAATGAGGGGAACAGAGAGATGCCAAAAATTTCTCAAGAACCAGGCTTAACCAAACCTTTATTTGAACTATTCAACAATGGTCCTGCCGTCAGTAAACCACCTGGCTGCAGCTCACAGCACAGTAAGTGGGGGGGGGACCTCGGTTTCTGCTGCGTGGGGGTGAGCGTGAGGACAGCTGACAAGGAGGTACCGGTTGGGGTCTGAGCTCCCTGCTCAGGTACTGACTCCCTGCAGGATGCCCGTGCTTGTCAGCAAGACGACCTAGTGCTCAATGTTAGTTCCACCATGCAGCAAGAACATCATGTCAGACCCAAGGTCCACAGCCTATCCAATACAATAAAATACAACACAACGAACAACTTGTCCGAGAGCAGACACAAGGGCCTGCTGCTATGCCTGGACTATTCATCCCCTTAGGTCTATTTAATTAACAAAATACAGAATACAACCGAGGACGTAGCTTAAAGAGAAACAGGTAACTTTGACACAGAGCATTGCCCTAGTGAGACCTATGCACGCTTGTGTGCAAACCCTCTTTTCCTGGGCCCAGGAGCATGTGTGGACTCTTTAAACTTGACAATCATAAATTTACCTTTAAAGCTTTATACTCCTAGTCTCAATACCCCTACACATAAAATGCAGGTGCTACTAGCTGCCCGTTTCACACAGGGACTGTAAAGATTCATGTATTAGGTACAGGTGCACAGGACTCCTAATGAAGCTGTGGCCAGGCCTCTAAGGGCCATGGACAGCAATGCTTTATATAGGACCTCTAAGGGCCATAGGCAGCAATGCTTTATATAGTGACAGGGATGTTTTGAAAGAAGCTGTCATAAAATATGACCCACAGGAATCTCAGCCAGGACCAGCTCAAATAAAGTCAGCAAATAAGTGGGCTTTAGGTGTCTGAAAGAAAGGGTCCTTCTCCCGTACCTGACAAAGCTCCATCTCCGTTGAATCTAGCAGCTGCTGTTGAAGGTCCCGGGTCCCAGTTCACATTGACCTGTGGAGGAAAAAGAGTTATAAAACATTCTTCAAATGACTGTGATGAATGCAGGGAAAGGAGGGGCCACATCCTTACTGGGTGTAAATCAGGATCCCTGCAGCAAAGCCAGGGAAATTAGGCTCATCTAGATCAGAGCAACCAGCCTGAGGACTCTTGCAGGGAGCTTTTCCCTTTGGTTTAAACTTGGAAGTTAAACTAATTATGTGAATGAATGTGTCCGGCTGCTGCAATATCAACCATTTGAACGCATTTAGCCAATGAACTATTAAGTACAGTATATCTTTAGCCCTGTAGGAGACAATAACTTCTCTTCTGTGACAGCTAATCATTGTTACCTCAGCTTTGCTCATTCAGTCTCTTTAATGGAGATACACCCACTTATAATCAGCCCATTCTTACTCAGTCATGCATAGTACCATCTCCAAATATACATATTTCCACTAATTACCAGTTCAGCTCTCACTTACATTCCCATTCGAGGAATGATTCAGTACTGAAATGGGTCTTGGCCGAACAAGAAGCCCATCGCGTACTCCCTCTTATTTAATGCAGCAGCGCTTTGCTTTAATTTGCGGAGAGTCATAGCCATTCATCCACTAGGCAGAGGAACCATCTCAGCAGTCACCTCTCACCATATTGCGAACCCACCACAGTGCTTCTATATAGGGTAAGTTTTAGGACGGTAATGACCTAACGAAGTGGGTTATCGTAAGTGGTGCGGGGACTTCAGAGCACAAATTCCATTGACTGAGCTGAGCTGCTCTTGAAAGCCTACTAACTTAGTAAGTAATAAAAATATTTCAATGCAAAGCCTCTTCAGAAACTATGATTTAGTGTCTGAAATACTACACCCACCCACCCTTGTTGTTTATATGTTTGTAATCCCATGGTGGGATTTGGGGGGGGGGGGGGGGGACGGACAAAGGGGAATTGGACCCTTGTGCTTTGGAGTGTAACGGGGTTTCACGGCACCATCCCAATCCACCCTGCTATATCAACATAAGCAGGCTCCAAGGTCAAACAATTCAAAGCCTCTTATGCATTTCATTTTGGGGTTCACAGAGTGCACTGGAGTGAACTCGCACCCCAGCAACTGCTGCCGGGCAAAAGAAACTCCCCAAGGACACGGGTAAGTTTTACCTGGGGTGCAGAGGGAGCAGCAAGGGCTGTGGGTGGAGATACAACAATAGAAAGAGTTAACCAGACAGAGGGGCAAGGGACTGGGAAGGGAGAACAAGGATGGGATTCTGGTCCAGCTGGTAGCTACCAAAGTAAAACGAGGGGAACTCAGATTTTTTTCTGAAGCAAGAGGATTCCAAGAATTGGTATAAAACGGTCAATTGAGCAGAACAGACAAATAGCATTTTTATGCTCTGGGTAAAGTGATATGGTGGCAATAAAGGCTCATCTTTACTGAAACTGAGGCAAAAAAAATATAAAGTCCATAGATTGCTAGTCACCCTGGAGCACTTCACAAGCTTGTTGACAGACACAATCCTTAGGTGAATCTTAGTCTTCTGTTTTAGTCTTCTAATCCCCTGTGCAGTGGGGATGAGGACATTAGGCCTCCAGGCTCCAAAACTGACAGCCAATATGTAGGTTAAGCAGATCCCTGTGCGGTGGTAGCAGGCCCCATGATTACTCTAGGGTCTGCCTAGTGGGAAAGATTCTGTCCCAAGCTCTTGCACAGGTTTAGCTCAGGTCTTCCTACCATGCTTATAAACAGCCCCCGCACTGGGTTTATCTGTGCTTTGAGATCGGGCTTGCTTGTCCATCTGGGAGATCAACTTGGTGCCTGCTTCTCACTCTAAGGTAGCCTTTGATCCACCTCCTTTGCCATAAGTATACAACAGCCTGGATAGCACAACTTGGCCTTTGATAGCCTTCCAATGCCATCTCACAGTTCCTCAGGCTTCTTTTTCTGACATCTCTCATTTGCATCCCATATGCAGGAAGCTATCAACTCATTTATAAGGACCTGGTTGACATTTATCTTTCATTCCCCATGGTTTGGTGCAGTTCTACAGTGCTCCATTTACCCGAGCCAGACAACACTAGAAGATGGTCAGAGTTGACCAAAGGAGCCTACCTGGCTTCTGTAGCAAGCTTCAGCACACGTGATTTTGTGAGATACACTCAAAGTAATCATTGTAGAGGTGGTTGGTCTCCTGCCAGCCTGCCTCAGCCTGCTTCACACCCTGGAGTCCTGGTGACATCCCCCACTTTCCTGCCATGCCTTGGGTCTCAATTACCAGTCTGGGAGGCAGCCCTCAGATCACCAGAGTGAAACCTCAGCTGCCTTTCTTTGCCTTGCTCATCACAGGACTTCCTCTGTTTTCGCTCAGTTCAAGTCATGATCTATCCACACAGGGATTCCTACACCTCGCCGAGCCCACATAAGTCCCAGGCTTTGACAAGCCCATGTACAGTCTATTGAGTAGGACAAAAGGGTAAAAAGAGAGCCATGCCCACACACAACCTGCACTGACCCCAGCAACCAGTGGCTTCGTTTTTCTCTTACCTCCTCCCATCATAGCCTAATTCTATCAATCCAACCACCTCCTTCTCCATCAATTCAGTCCCAGGTCCTGGTAGCCCATATTATGCTTGAACAGAAGCATGCTCTGCACTCTTTTCCAAATGCCCTCTGTAGCCTTCCTCCTCCCCCAGGAGCCATCCCATGCCTCAGAGGTGTAACGATGCAGCTAGAACTCTGGGGCAGCTGCCACACACAGGGGTAATGGTGGCTTCTGGTTGTCACTGCCACTGGTGTGATTGCATGGTGGTGGTGGCTACCATTATTTCCGTACCCCCTCATGTTGGCACCTTAAGCAGCCACACTAGTTGCCCCACACTAGTTCCAGCACTGCCTCGCCGCATATCCACCCACAATAATCAAAACCAAAACACAATCAACTGCAACTGCAGTGCCTTTCTCCAAGCCCTCCCCAGGCTCCTACTCATTTCTGCTGGCTTCTCCCAGCTCTGCCCTTCTAGAACATGTCATTGCAATCGCAGTGCTGCCCCATGCATCATGGGTGCCCTACTATGCCTCTGACAGCAAGGCAAAGGTTGCCAGCAATAAGCAGGACAACTCTTGGTCTCCCTGCCTACTCTGAGGAGTCTGCCCAGATCTTCACTACCTCCCAGGGAACCTCTCAGTTTCTAGCAGAGGCTCTGGAGGTGGGATTTTTTTTAAATTCAGAGGAGAGGCAGAGAAGGTAGGGATTGCTACAGAAGGAACTCAAAAGAGTCAGTGATATTTTTGGGCAGGGAAAACTTCCACAGGGTGCCTCCGCACTAGTCCCCTCCACTCACTGATGTGTTGGTTAGACTGCAGAGGGGAAGAACAACCCCTCCCATAGCGAGATGGTATTCCACCACGGTCCTGAAAAGTCACTTCCTCTTCCATTTCAGGACCTTCAGCAGATTAACTAAGCCTTACTTGGCCCGAAATACTGCTAATGACTATGCAGTTGACAGGTCCCACTCCCTCCAATAAGGTTCAAAATTACCTTCTAAATGAATTAAAGCTGAAGTCCTTACATGCCCAGGTACTGACATAGCTAGCAGCAGCTCTTGAACAGGCTGATGTGTGGAGATGGAATAAGGACAAAATAAGTGAATAAATGTAGTGGATTCTGACCTTGCAAGCTCTTCCACTTCTATTAGACATGGGCAACAACCCTGACCTCTTGGGAGACAGGACCATGATCCAGTAGGAGAAAAAGGAGAAGGCTGCAGGAGAACCAGCTGCATGAAACGCACTGTGACTTTGGGCACAGGTCAACATAGCCCAAGGAGTACCAGGAGGAGGAGTGGGACACAGAAAGTTAGAAAGAGAAGAGGGAGGACAAAATGATGGTGGAGTATCTTGGCATAAAGGAAGGATCATAAAATCATAGGAAAGTAGGGCTGGAAGGGACTTCACAAGGTCATCTAGTTCATCCCCCTTCTCAAGGCAGGATTATTCCTGACTAAATCATTCCAGCCAAGTGTCTGTCCAACCTGCTCATGGAAATGTCCAGAGATGGAGACTCCACAACTGCACTAGGTAGCCTGTTCCAATGCCTGAGCACCCTTGAAGTCAAAAAGTTCCTCCCAATTTTCAACCTAAATTTCCTCTATTGCAGCTTGAGGCCATTGCTCCTAGTCCTGCCCCTATAGCCACCAAGAAAAGCCCATCTCCATCCTCTTGATAATCACCCTTCAGGTGTTTGAAGACTGATCTCAGAAAAGAAGACTCAGTCTTCAGTTCTCTAAACTAAATAACCTCTTTGGGGACTTAAAATAAATAAATAAATAAAAGCCATGCTTCCCAAGGCTCCAGTCATTTTTGTTACTCTTTGCTGGACTCTTTCCCATCTGTCCACAAACTTCTTATGGGTTAGGAGGTCACTGCTGGAGCAGCATTTTTGCGATCTACTGCCACACGTGGTAAATTTACTGTGTAGACAGGACTGAGTGACGGTGCAACCCAAATCCCAGAGATGCCAACAAGAATGCGGGTCACTTGCACAGTTAGTCAATGGGTATTTCAGTGCAGTGGTGTTAGCATCCTGATGTAGGGACACTCAAGAAAGTTGACATGAATTCACGAAAGGCAGCTGGACTGTAAAGCAGCCTAGTTCTATTGCATCAATGCCCCGTGTGGACAGGCTTACTCAGAATTTAAGTGGCCTTAATGTAATGTAATCTGGAAACGTATAGTGGAGTTTAACTAGTCCATTTTAAAAGTTAAGCCAGGGCAGGGGAACACAAACAAGTTGCTATGAAAATGAAAAAGGCAGGGATCTACTGCATATCCATGGCTCCATGGAGACTACCGGCATGCATGCTCTTACTCCATAGCAGATGAAACCTAAACTGCAATAGCTCAGCCCTCTGTTATTGAAAGGCCATTTCTCCACCACAGGGCTGAGTGCAGCTATGGTGCTATTTCAGCAATCTAACTAAAGCAATGGTCCTATTAAACATGGGCACCATGGCTGCTCCTCACCACATTGTCACCCTCTGTGCTGTCCTATGTAAGAGACGCTGTATGTGATGAGCTGGGAGAACTGTTTGGATAGCATAAATCACACAACAGCCTTTATCCCAGCTGCCCACTGCAGTCTGACTGCATCCGCTCTATTCAGAATATAGTACCCTCATTCACACTAACAGACATCCACTTTTTAAATAATATTTAGTACTTTCCAGGCCAGATTCTCTGTTGGCATCACTCCATTGACTTCAGTGGAATTAATGACGCCAGTAGAGAATTGCCCAGATTGCTTTACAAGTGTTAATCAACCATAATGATGCTCCTTCAAGGTTGGTCCCTACAGTGACTATTACTGCAATCATTTTAGAAATGAAGACCTGGAATTGGAGACAGCAAGATAAACACCTGCCCAACCCAACTCAGGGGGCCCAAGCAAAATTCATGGCTCTGCCTCTGACGTAATGCATAATACCAGATAGTTCACTACAGGCTACAGTGACTCTCTGCTCCAACACTAACTTTTAAATGCTCTGTAACACAAAGCATGAGTTAGGTGCTTGGGCTCCCTATACAAAGCATTGGAGGAGGGAGTTAAGCACCGGAGAAGGGGAAACACAACAGTCAGTATGATATGCAGGGTCTAAGCTAGCCAGTAGGAAAGACTGGATTTCACACCCCTCCTCTCTGTTTTGGGTCCTAGTAGACTCTTTTAATATTAGAAGGAGAAGCCGATGATAGAGGCAGGTATTTCTCTGAAGCAGCCCTATTTGTTTATAAAGAATAGACCCAAAGCCCTGGGGGTTTTTTATTGCAGTAGAGATCAAAAAAGCAGCAGACAGCTGTTTTGGCACAGTCCAAAGCCTCTTTTAACCAGAATCTCAACCTCCCTTTCTTCCTTCAGTATTTCCTTTAGGTTATGCCTCCAGTGCCCTTGTGCGTGTGACATTGTCTTTCTTCTGCTTCTCCCTCACACATGGAAAAAACAGTGCTGCTAACCATTGCCTTAGTTCTCATGTTTGCTATATCAGTCCCTAGGGAAACCCCTTGGATCACATGGTCCAGCTGCTACTCAAGCCTTGTCCTGTGCTTGCATTTTATGTGCTGTTCCCACGCAGTTATCTGCTTCTAAAGAGGAGCTCACTTGCTCTTCACTCTTATCCTGAATGAAGGGCAGCACTCCCCTTCAGCAAGCGTCTGTCCAACCCACAACACCAGGGGTGCATCTACATGTTCATTAACGCACTTTTGCTAATGCACATTAAATGTAGTACCTGCATTGTGAGGTACTAGAAAAAGGGCGCATTAGTCTGCTTTAATGTGTGTTAGCAAAAGAGCAGAGTGTTTTTGCGATGCTTTAATGTGCATTAAAATAGACTGATTCACATTAAAGCACGCATGCAGATGCACCCCGTTGCTTATTTGTGTTACATGAAATCCTCACAGATCTCAGGGCCTTTTTATGTCACTAACTGGTTACTGTGCAAATGCTTAGGGAGAGATGATCTTGCCCTGAGAACTTGCATTTCATGTGCTCCTTGACACTGGGATTTGCATAAGTTCTCAGTACTGAAGTTAACAGACTCCTCTGCCCTCACTCCATGAACCATCAATACTCTTGCAGGTGGGGGAGAGCTGAATATTGAGATCAAAATCCTTTGTGAAGATGCAAGAGAAGACAGCTCTGTTTAACATACCTCAGGAAGTCAAGGAAGCCACCTGAGGTACAACCCTAACCTGAATATGGCTCGGTGGCTAGGTTTTCGTAGGCAGATTGTTCTTTCATCTAATTGATTTCACCTATTTTATATACATCCCTCTTAGATTCTCTTATGTGAAGCCGCTTCCCTTTGTTCCTCTTAGCCTTTCTGAACAGCATCATCTTCCACTTTCCTTCATAGTAGAAACACTTTGTCAGAGTACCAAGGTCTCTTTTCTTAGTATGAATTAGCCTGATTAAACTTCTAAAATCAGGGGTGGGCAAAATGTGGCCCATAGGCCAGCTCTAGCCCACCAGGCCATTTTATCCAGCCCATGGGGCCTCTAAAAAAATTTAGAAAAATTAATATTTATCTTCTCCTGGCTGCCTGTCATGTGGCCCTCGATGGCTTGCCAAAACTCAGTAAGCGGCCCTCTGCCCGAAATAATTGCCCACCCCTGTTCTAAATTAACACGGAGGCCTACGCCATGTGGGTGGAGGGTCCTCATGGTTGCACGCTGCCCAGGCTAGGATGGATCAACCCTTCATTCCTGTGGTGCATACCAAACTGCAGAGACAAACAGGATGGCACAGACACTCAACCACTGATTCCCACCCCTGGCCATTCATCAGCTTGTAGACTGAAACCTTGGCCCCATTCTCCACTACACAACAACCAATTGAGTACGCAGGGGTATCATCAGGTTTCTCTACCCACAGTTGTGGTAGTCCCTTGCATTCGCCAACCTCAGCTTTGGGGTTTTGTGAGCTGTATCCAACAGGGAGAAGGGAAACGGTGTATTTACACCCTGTTATGACTCTCCAGTTCCAGGCACTCATTTAGTTACATCATGCTTGAGACTGCTTTCATTTAGATCTGGATATTCTTGAACTCAGATGGACTATTGCAGATACTAAGAACACTTGAGATGTAGAAAGACTCCAGCCAGACTCTTCTAGGCTAAATGCCAAACACAACCACTCCTTTGCCTACCTGAGCTGCTTCCAGAAACTCCCTTTCTTCAACACCCAGAGCTTTGCTTCAGCCTCCTACTCCAAACCCTATACTGCACCCATTTGCAGCTTCCCTCTCCATTCCTAATCAAGAGCACTTGATCCCATTAAAGCTGAACCTGCTAATTGAAAAAGGCTGGGTGGCATTAAGCCTCTTGGTCCTCAAAGGCCACCCTGTTACAGCCACCCAAGACATATACCTACTCATCTTGTTTATTAGGCTGCATGTTTGCAAAGAAGCTACCAGAAAGAAAGATAGTCACTGAAATGACTCTGAAAACTGAAAAGCTCCAGCAACACTGTACACAAATAAAATATTCCCAGTGAAAGCAGTGTCAGCATCACCTCCCCTGGATCAAAAGTCATGTCAGGGATGATATCAAAGTGTAAACACTTTGCAAGAAAAAAACCCGAAGCCTTCCAAACTGTCTTCAAAGAAGCCCAGAGTCTGCACAGACAATGCCTCTGCACAGCAGTGATGGATCAAGAGGCAATGTATTTCCTTGCAGAACCTCTTTGCTGCTGCCATCTGAGCGCTATCACTTTCAAACCACTGAGACAGTTACTTTAGGGGGAGAAAAAAACACTGTTGCATATAGTATTGGAAATCAAGTTCGATTCAAAGGAACTCTCCTGTTGTCAGGTACAGAGTTTCCTTCGGGATGACAGAAGTGAGAGCTGTGCTGTCCCTGCAGAAAGAGATCAAGCTCAGGTTTGGAAACGCAGATGAGAAATCTTTTCAGTGCAGAACTCGCAGGAGCCAGCAAAGATGGCTGCTGGGACTGAGATGGGGCAGGCAAGGCATCCTTTCAGTGCTGAGCTCAATCCCAACCTAGCAGCGACTGCTAGGCCCATCTTGTTGTTACCGTTCATTTCCAGGAGCCTCCACCGTGCAGCTGGCATTTGCCAAACTCTCGGGAAGGAGGCTCCCAGCCCTGAAGAACTCAATCAGGCAGATAAGTAGGGAGAAAGAGAAAAGTATTGCAGAAATGACAAGCAATACATGTTGTGAGCTGTCCGAGTCGGTGCGTGTGGGGTGGATCTGTGTGGGTATGCCTACACTGCACCCTGGCACTGTGGCGGTACTCACTCTTGAACACCCCCTGCCCATCTGCTCCTGCCTGCGTGCCCCAAACTCAGGAATGCAGCCATGAAGTTGCTCCCTGCGTGCCATCCTGCAGCCAAGCTGAAGACCCCTGGGCATTTGTACACACCACGGGGGTTTACTTGGGTTTAATTCTCCCTAAATAGAAGTGGTGGGTCTTCAAAAACACCAATTTAGAGCAAAGTAAACCCCCATGGTGTGTACACAAGGGTCAGGCCCAACCCTTACCTGTCTCTCCAGCAGCGGGGAGGGGAGGGTGAGCTGCCAGCAGACCAAGCGGTCCCTGGGCTGCAGGGGGAGAAGAGCGGGGCTGGTGCTTCCCTCTGCAACAGCAGCGGCACCCGCAAGCAGGAAGGCAGGCTCCGAGGAGAAAAAAAAGAAAATTAAAGATCAGGCTCACCGCTTCTGGTTTTTTTTCCACTTCAGTGGAGCCTGTCTGCACAACCCCTGAGATGCATGGGGCCCGGTGCTTCCCTCCACGGCAAACTAAACTACCTCGGAGATGATTTATTTTGCTGCGTCCCAAAGTCATTTAATGCGCAATATGCCACCGACACATGCAAACAGCCCACCATTAAAGTGCATTACACCACCAACACGTGCAGACAGCTGCACCATTAAAGCGGTGCAAAAGGACATTAAACCACTTTAAAGACCAATTCTGTGGCGTGTACAAATGGCTGTCTCTAGCGTGCTTGAGGATAGCTATTGGAGGTGCTCCCTGGAGTGGGAGGGTGGAGCACATCAAAAGCACCCTGGCAGTAACAGGGACACAGGGTAACAAACCCTAAAGGTCTCTACACATGGATGGGGCACTGAGGGTTGTGTTACACATAAAGGAGACCTGGGAGAAGGTTGAGGTGACTGTGTGGAGCACAGAAAACCAAGTGTGAATTTAGAGACTGAGATGCCCTCTTCCAGCCAGTTGTGCACTAGTCTGCGGCTCTGGTGGCAGGGCCCGTGCTTTTGTAGCAGAAGGATGTGAGCCCGGCGGCTGCTTGCGGTGAAGTTCGGAAGTCACAGGATGCAGCACTGTGACACGTGTGACTTTCCTAAATGGCGCTAGATTAGTTATAGGGATGGTATCTGAATGCACCTGCAGCTAACGATCACGCTGGACCCTGGCATGCTCACTCTGTGTCTGTTCAGTTCAGGCAGTGGGTATAACACTGCAGAGTGTGACCCGTGTGGTTTATTGGTCTTTGTGCTTCAGCAGATCCTATGGATCAGCTGGAGACAAAGGGTCAGCCAGGCTGTGCTTAGGTAAGCGTTGCAAATGTGCTCTGTGTACAGTTGCTTGGTCTGCTGTTTCCTTAAAGGGATGAGAACCTGGCTCCCCCCATGGTATCAGAAAGCCTCTGGCTACAGGTGCAAACCAAACACTCCTCCAGATGGTCTGTTTTTAGTAGAAGGAAACTTGAAGGACATGAAAGCTGAGAATACAGTTAGGGATCGGCTGGCGAGATGTCACCAATTCTGATGGATGGGCCAAAAACAGGCTAGAAGAAATGGTAAAGAATGAAATACATATCTAACCCAATTTGAAATGAAAGGCATCTTGCTATTCTCTTTTTTGGAAATTACAGCAATTTTCATCTTTGGAGAATTTACCATCTCCCAGCAGGACTGTGAAGACAAAATCCTGCTTGTGAAGTCTTCGGTATTAATACCACCCACAACGTGAATAATGGTGCATATGTGACTAGGTAATTATGTCACTCCCATTACTTTGGCACTGGGGTGTTTCACAGTCTTTAATGTATTCATCCTTGCGACATTCCCCTGGAGCAGGTACAGAAAGGCAGATCTGCAAAACTATTTAAGCACCTACTTCCCATTCATTTTTAAGTGTGTCAGGACTAAATGCTTTTGAGGATCTGGGCTTCAAGTGACTTGCCCAAGGTTAGACAAAGTTTGTGGTACAGAAGATAAATGGACATGGGTCTGGCAGACAGTGTCATAACCACTGGGCCACCCCTCCCTTTGCCAAGTAAAGGAAGGGATTTTACCTAAAAAGGAGGTTTTCGAGAACATCCTTCTGATGAAAGGTCCTGGACTGATAAACCTGGAAGTCTGCCATTTAGCCACAGTACAGGCAAAGGTAGGCAAGTGTCCCTACCTTGCTTCAACCCTTGGCCTAAAGACAATCTTGAGGGGTGAAAGCATCGTTCCGTCTCTATGTCCATTCAACGTTACGTGCCAGGACTGCCAAAACCATCTGCTTGAAACCTGTGGGAGAAAAGGTCCATTCAAGTTTCACCATCCTTTGATGCTTGCACCCATCATGTTCTGCTTTCCTGCAATACCGCTACTTTCCCACTGCAAAACCTGCATACATTCAAGTGGTCAAACAGCAGATGAATTGCAAAGACTCCTTTCACAAAAATGCTTAAGTGAAACAGGCTTTTAAACATTTATAAGAGAATCCAAAGTATTCATATTTCACTTTTTATCTGGATATTTCACTTGCCTTTAACCAACAAGGATGCTGGTGTTGCCAGAGGGGTTGCGTTGGTGACCTCCACTCTTTGGGAAATCACCGCACTCAGTTTCTTTAGGGCACTGAACAGCGATGAGAGGTGAGCCTGGCTCCTGGGTGAGGACCAGCCTTCCTCTACAGTATGGCAAACTGCCATAACTTTTACACCTCCATTTCTTCACCTGTAAAATGAGGTTGAGTCATTACAACCCTACACTAGTTTGAGCAAATGGCAAAAGTGAAGCTTACACTGATTTTCCAGGCCATCCAGTCCCTATGGTAAAGGTACATGGGTCAGTGATTGCATTACCAGGCTCTGCTTCTCACTAGAGGCTAGCTATACAGCACGGGCCTCACACAGCTGTGCTTTGTGTGGTTGCAGTTATAGAGACAGAGCAGTAATGTATGAGATATGTTTAGGCAGGTATTTAATCAGCTCATGGAATGCATTAAGCTTTAAACCTCAAAGAGGGAGGGATGGAGAGCCACCTGCCTCCAGTGCATCAACCCCATTGTGTGGTCCGGCGCAGAGAAGTGCAAACCCAAGGACCCATCTTCTCTCAACAGTCACCTGCACACAGAAATGCAAGATGTGGGAAGGATTTGGAGAAGACAACAGGACGCGTGGCTGAACTCCTAGCTGCAGCATGGCTGGAAAAGGCTCTCGTAAGAAAAAGCCATTGCATTTTTCATAGCCAATTGCTTTGCCAACTGGCTTTGTTTCCTTTCGTTCCTTGCTGTTCTTCCTCTCATTTCTAAGTGTTGCTTAGTTTCAATATTTCTCATAGAGAGTTCCCGCTTGTGCTGAGAGGGACATTCCCCTCTTTTGTCATTTTTATTTCTGTCCACGTAAGTACACACTGACAGAGTCTGATCTGCCCGTTATTAGTTTATGTTGCTCATCTGTTTGGTTCATGTGTTTGCAGCATATTATGCCTCAGTAGCAAGCTCCTTGTATTATTCATAATGCCTGAGGATCCTCCTCAAATTTCTTGACCTTTGAAATCTTATGTTTCTCAGAGATTTGTCTTCATCTTTAAGAAGCCCTAAATTGCAAACTTCTATTAAAAAAATCTTTAAAGTGATAATGTCAAGCTTGACAGGCTCCAGATAAACTAATGTAGACTTTACCTCATCGGGGGATGCTTGAAATAATATGTCTGCAAAATAACAGCTATCATGCTATCAATATCCCATCTCCTGAGCTGGCCTCCAAATCTGCAGCAAAGCTACAGTGATGGTCATGTGGTCACATACCAGAAAAATAATTTTGAATTGTGAATCTAAGGCTTGAGTTTTATTTACTGTTATTTATGAGCTCTTGTTAGGTGGTTTGCATTTGTCCAGGCTTTTGCTGGGTATTTATGAAAATGTTGATGAGTACTGACATTTCCACATAAATATATTCCTGAATATTGGTACCTGGATTCACTTGCTATTTAGTATTCATCTGTTAAAAATGGGGGGGGGAAGAGTTCCAGTAGTCTAATTGCAGAATGAAACACCACTTTGTGACCCCCCCCCCCCAACCTTGTATGAACAGCCAATTGGGACAGTTAGCAAATAGCCTGAAATCTGAGAATAGCGTGTCCAAAGGAATTCAGCAAAATCTGACAGCAATGCTAGAAAAAAATGAAGCGTGTTAAAAGGGAGCGGCGTCTGCTTCCAAAGAGGCACAACTAATAAGAAATGTTGTTTGCAATGAACCCCCTGCAAAAAACCTAGCACTTGGTTTCTTATGGATACCAGTAGTAAGAATAAGAGTATATTAATGAATACAATGTAAATGGATGTGGTGAGGTGGGCAAGGTTCTTCGAGTGGATGTGATACCTTTTATTAGACCAACCGAGTATTTGGGAAAACGCTCTTTGCAAGCTTTCGGAAGCAATCACCCTTCTTTAGGTGTGGGCACCATATTGCTTGAGCCACCTGAATCTGTGATGGACTGGACAGAGAACGGGAAAAAAAAAACCGCAAGGAATAAGCCAGCAAAGATCTCCCTTGCATGACCTGACTGGGCCTATGCCATTGTTCCCTATCTGGGATCAATCTGAAACCAACATTTTTCAGAATTTTTTTTGGTAAATCAAAAACAAATCACTGCGGTTGAACGGAGCGCTCTACTTGGCCTCACACAAAGGACTTGTGGTTGGGTATTTTTATTGAAGGCAAAACCAGGAAAGAGAAGAAGGGTGCTGGTCCTTCTTTCTACCCTGAAGACCATTGGTTTGACCATTCGGCTGTCTGTCGTAGTGTCGTGCCAGGCCCAGCACCCCTCACCAAGAAACAAGAACTAAAGCCAAACTCTCACCTGAACACTTCTCTCAAACTCCCCCCGACAGACAGGTGCATGCTTAGGACCCCTAAGCCAGATGTAGGTGCAGGTACAACAGGGCTGCATGGGCAAGGCTTTCTTCTCGTGTCTCAGCAGGGCAATGGTATAGACATGGGTCACCATTGAAATCCCTTCTGTATCTGTTTAAGAGCTGGAATTTGAACCACGGTCCTCTTGGTATTAAAATGGTTGACAATTTGTCAAGGCTGAGCCTGGATCCCAGCTCCTCTGGGTAATGGGCAGGTGCCAGCCCCATCTTCCCTCTCTCTGACCCAATGAAAGGAGAATAAAAAAAGGAGGACAGCTTGAAAAGAAGAGCTAGAGCCCTCCAGCCCACAACAGCCTTCAGGCTGGGGGTGAAGGTGCTCTCCTGGGAAGCAGGATATCTGGCTTTTAATCCCTCTTCTGAACCAGGCAGAGTGGATATGAGTGCAGGTCTAGGACAGGTCCTAACTCCAAAGCTACTGGGAAAGGACAGGGGCATTATTGCTTCCATCCTCTCTTCCTTCTCCTCCCCCCATTTCCATGAACGTAGCCTAATAAATCAAACCTCTGGGAAATGCAGACAGGGAATTTTGACCCTGTTGTTTCTTTTGTACCAGGCTTTTTAAAAATTTTTGCAGCTTATTCTGCCTAATTCTGGGTCCCCTGAAGCTGCATTTTTTGCAAACAAACTCTTCTCCCAGCCCTAAACTCAACAGGCCTCTTCCATCTCTAAGGGCTCTGACTCCACCGTGTGCTCGTGTCGCACTGCTCTGCTCCTTACTGCCGGTTCAGTGTTCAGCGCCCTGCCTACTCACAAGCCTGATGCAAATCGAGTGAGTGAGACAGGGCACAAACACAGTGCTGTGTGCAGACAGACCCTGAGAAGATGGGGGTGCACAGAGCTGTGTCAACCTCTGACTTGCCCGTCTAGCATTCCTGCACCGGGGGACATAGCTAACATCAAAAGGTCTGGATCCCAGTTGCTGCAGCAGCAGCACGCAGGCTGGCAGAGAGCAGGCATGTGCAGTCCTTCTAGCCCCTTGGAGCAACCATGCAGGTGGGAGCCAGGATGTTCATTCACACGAGCCACAGGCCCGCTGGAGCATGACTGCACGACAGCTGGAGGCTGGCAGCTGGCCCTGGGGGCAGCATCTGCTGTGCTGTCTCCAAAGGGGAGGGAGGGTCAATATGGAGCACCTGGAAGTATGGTGCCTGCTGCTGGCTCCCATGTTACCGTAGGGGCCTCTTATCCTCTTGCCTTCAGCCGCTGGGCTCTGGCTGTTCACACTGCCTATTATATTCTGGTTTTTAAATTGATACCATCTCTTTTGACCCAGCCCCTGCTGTTTTAACATAGTGATAAATCCCTCCCAGTGGACAGGAGCACTGCATGTAAAGTCCACTCCAAGTAGATGTTAAGTACCATCAAGCGCTTCCTTTTAGGCTCACTTCAGTTCCCCGAGACCTGGAGATCTCTGACTAAAGAATGCAACCTTTCCAAGCTGGTGGAATTAAACAGCATTTGGCTTAATTAGCGAAACAATTATTCCAGGAAGAAATCAATATGTACAGTAGGGGAGACAGAGCATCGTTCAAAGCTGCGTGTGGGAGATCAGCCTGTTTGCACAGAGCTAGCCAAGCACAGACTGCGGCGCGCCCCGCCGCGACTCACCTGCAAGCCTCACCCATCGCTGCAGCTGGAGCGGAGCGGACTGCTGCTCTTGCACAGCTCAGATCCTGCTGTGGATGAGCAGTGGGGGATCCTCTAGCCCCTCTGCTACATTCGCTCTCTAGCCAGTGTGGGCAGATGCTAATATTTGTTCTGCTCTGGATTGTGGTAGCACTTGGGAACCCCACGCCTGAAGAAATTGCCCAGTGTGACAGGTGCTGTTACAGGCACAGAACAGAAACACAGGCCTGCCCCAAGTTGCTTAGGTTGGGGTTTCATGAACTGGGACCCTGACCACTTTATGAGCATCCATTTCCCCCGTCTGCCCAAGGTCTAAGTGGAGCCTGCTGTCACCGGGTGCAAAAAGCATAGGGCTTTACATTTCCTTTGCAGCCCTGACCTGAAGACAATATCCTAGATTCAAATACCCCTAGCTGTCTCCAAGCTCCTAGGCAGATGTCCTAACCAGTGTTTATTCGGTTGTTATCATGGTGGTGTAGTTGATGGGGTGTGAGAATGGGAGCTTGGAGACCCGGGATCTACTTACACTATTAATGTGTTTTTTGGTCTATGACCAGGCGCTTCCTTGTGCTCTGGTTCCCCTGTCTACAAAGCCATGATAACAATCATTTCTATCACAGAATGCTTGAAGGACGGCGTTACGTTGGAGAAAAGTATTATTATGTATGCTTTTTGAGATGGGGCCATTTAAACTCAAATGTTAGGAGGCCACAGCCATGACGGGAACATCCCAGGGATCACCAAAGCACAAATAAATAATACAGCAGAGCGTGGATACTTCACAGGAGTTGGTTCCCCCCGTTCCCCAGCCCTGCCCTATGAGGATGAGGGTTTGTGGAGTATCTGGGGCTATCCAGGGGTGTGAAGAACTGTTAAAGTGCGGTTTGCTGGGGCTTTAATTTTAAATGGCGTCATGCCTCTGGTCAGCCGCCCAAGACCACAGATGAGCTCCAGCTGAGTAGAAAAGTGCCACCTTTGAAGTGAAAACCACAGCAAACAGCTGAGCAGCTTGTTCTTAATTCAGCAACCTGCTGGGAATGCAGTCTGTTCTGCATCACCCAGATGCAAATGATCCTGGCTCTCCTGTAACGATACAGAGCTCTGATCCTACCAGCCCCAGCACTGGAGGTGTTTGAAATCTAGATCCAAGTTTTGCAGATGAAGTTCATCTCATCTTTTGACTTAATGAAGGCCCAGGGATTTGGCCTGTTTCCCAAGCAGCTTTAGAATAATTTTTTTTTTATCCAGAAGGTTTTTAACTCATTCATTTTATGCATGATTTTACACTGGTTTTTCATTGTTCTGCTAACCAGATATGCTTTTAGCTGTTCCGGGCCAGCATCTGTCCTCAAGCATGTACTTAACTCTTTGTTTCTGAGAGCTGTTTAATGACACTTGCAGCTCTAAGGGCAGAGAAACTGCAAACCTTCCCCTATGTGACAAGTTTTGAATTAGGATCTAAATCCAGAGTATCATCAAGAAAGTAAAGCAAGCTCTTTTGGATTCACGCTTGCTCTTTGAGAGCAGAATCTGGCCTTAATCTTAATTTGCCTTCTTGGAAGCATCTCAGATAGGAAACTTCTAATCATCCTCATTAATTACATGGATACAGCATAGCACCTATGTGCTGTATTTTTGAATTTACCAGAGGATATTGCAGATGTAGCAGAAATTGCAGAAAGTACCATATTCCCCTGTGGTATATTATATGCAGCACTTCCCAGTGGCAGTAAATGTTCTGGCTTAATCAAAAAGATCACATTTCTTCCTATTACTACCTGCCTAGAGAAGCTAGAATAACTTTTAGGCAAGGAATACATTAGTTTAAATCTAAAATTTCAAAACTAAATTACACAAAGACTTGCAGATGTAATTCATCTGTCCCCTATTACTGCCAGTGTCTCTTTTTCTTCCACTAACTTAAATTTGTGTGAGAATTTAAGTGCTCGGGAAACTAACTCTGAGTGTGTGCCGATCCCATGCATACCCTCCCATGTAGCTTCGACAATGCACCTGGCCCTTGCCAGGCTACCATCCCAATCACTGTTTCAGCAGTTCTCTGGAAACCACTTAGGCAAATTATTCCTAGCAAATAATTTATTCAGATGGAGTTGTCCCTTTCCTTCTGCTTGCAAAGTATTCTTGAACAGACATAGACTTTTATGGCTATGTTTGTTATTTGAAGTTGTTCAGCCAACATTTTATGTGAACATATGTCAGTCGACAGGCTCCTCGGGTTCTATTCAACTAAGCATCTCAGGAACTTGCTGTTTGCTATCTGTGGTGCGTAATTAGCCCCGAACCGTGAAACAGGGATAAAATCACCCACCTACATACCTACCTACCTCGCTGAGCTGTTGTGAGATTCATTAATTGATGTTTGCAAAGAGCTCAGAGGCAGTACAGAAGCACAAAATATTATTATTATACCCGATGAAGATTACGGTCTATTCTTACTTGAAGAGAATAAACAATTACATTCAAGTCAATGGAGCGGTACCAATTTATTTCAAGAAACCAGTCATACCCAATTCTCTTTTTTTTTTTAAATATATACTGCCCTGCTGTAAAGCCTAAAGGGCACAGCCTTCGTTGTCCTAAGTGGTTCAGTTCGTTTGTTGTGCAATTACTTGGCTGTGGTATATCGGAGTACTTAAAATCATAGAATTAGAGGGCTGGAATGAAAAATTGCCCGTTCTCAGGAGGGCATCGAGTCCAACCCCCTGCTCAAGGCAGGATTATCCCCAACTAAACCCCCCCAGACAAGCATTTATCTAACTTGCCCTTAAAAAATTTCTAGTGCCAGAGATTCTGTAGTTTCTCTAGGTAATCTGCTCCAGTACTTAATCATCTTTATAGGGAGAAACCTCTTCTTAATATCCAACCTAAATCTCCCCTGTTAACATTTCAGTTCATTACCTTTTGTCCTGTTCCCTATGGACACAGAGAAAGGTTAATTGCCATCTTAAAAACAACCCTTTTTGTATTTGAAGACCTTTACCAAATCCCACCTTGGTCATCTTTTTCTCCAGACTAAATAATCCTAGTTCTCCAATCAATGCCATGGTTTATAGACCTCTAATCATTTTTGTTGCTCTCTGCCTAACTCTTACTAATTAGTTCATGTCTTTCTTAAAGTTCACTGCCTATAAATGGACATAGTAATCCAGGTGCATTTTTACTTTCCTTATAATTATATATTTTTGAACATTTTTTATTCAGACTAAATGATGGTTCCTATGCTTCCCACTACACAACTGTAGTGCTCAGAGTTACAACTAAACAGTCCACATCAACTCTTTTCCTTACTCAAACTGATAACTCTCCTACCCCAAGATATAACATAAGCACTATTTTCCAAAACGCCAGCCAAAACATGTACAAGCAAGTACAATGAAGAGAAAGCACCTGGTACAATATTTGTAACTACTTATGTACAAAACAGTAGTAGCCTCTTGAAAAAGAGTACATCCATGGTATTTGAAACTAGAATAGAAGCCAGAACTGCCTGGGATTATAAACCCATGTGCTGATCCAAAGAAAGGAGGTTATATGTAGCAGAGATGTTCAGTTCAGACATTAAAATTCAGCCAAATTATGTAGGCAAATGCAACATTTTGTCTCAAGTCACATGCAAAACTTCATGTCATGAGAGGACACAGACAGCGCCCGTGATGAGCAGCGCTCAGCTGAAGGAACAGCTACGGCAGACCAGTGCTTGATTCAAGCAGGTTCATACAAGCTGTGCTTTCCAATGGGGATTGTAAAACATTTTTTATAGAACAACTACTATACAAGAAAGATGCACTGTCCTAAAAATAAAGGCAATGTGCTTTTCTTCCAGCCAATAGTATCATTGCATGACCATCTTTCCAAAATAAATCTCAAGACACTTTTATGTTTAATATATTTTTTAGGATCGCTGAATAAAGTACATTTTGCACTGGGATCATTGCTACCAGCTTCCGACTCAACAGTGATACATACCTGTTTGGAGGTAGAGGATTTTTTTCCAGTAACTAGTGCTCAGGCTGAGTTTATCCAGAAACATGGACAACTGATAGTAACTTGGAGCAAGAGATCTGCTTTGATAGCACTGACACCCATTAGACATTTGTCTTAATGCATCACACTGATGCTTTTTCTATTGGCTTGTTACAGCACTAAACGTACTCGGCTTAGGAATATGCTTCACACTAAGACACTAAACTTACCATGAATGCCGTGTGCCCCCAGAGGCTGGCGGGCACGTCAAGCTCCCATAGGTAGCGGCAGTGTGGTCAGCAGTGGGGGTGTGGTGGTAGGTGTGGCACTGTTGGCAGCGGGGGCTGGCAAGCACTGACCAGCAGTTGGTGACCACCCACGGATGCCTCCAGTGGTGCCAGCGGTGAGGGAGGGGGTGGTGAGAGGCGACAATCCACAGTCTCAGTGGCGCCTTTTTGTAGGGGGTGCACTGCCACACTCAGGGGGTGCACGTGCATCCGTATGCACCCCCTACACACCACCAATGAACCTAATGATGGGTGGGCTAGTGGAGCACAAGAGGTCCCAGAATGGAGCTAGCAAGTGCCGCAGACTTCTGTCCCTCATCCTCCCCTCCACACCCTGCACCTTTGCTGCAGTGGATCCATCTCCGGCTCCAGCAGTGAAGACACCTGCTCAATGTGCATGCTGGCAGCAAAAGCAAACCTCCAGCTACTGCAGCGTGTGCCACTGTCACCCAGGGCGCAGTACCAGCTAGCAGGTTGTGCTTATACGATGCAAAAATGTTCTAGCTGATTGAATGAAAGAAGCAGGACATTTCAGGTGCTCTGAAGGACTACCCAGGTACACCAAGGCTTGATATAAAAAGATGTAAATTGAGAAAGCCACGAGAAAGGCCTTTTTACTAGCTACCTACTTTGGAGTGAAAAATCTTGGCTTCGCCAATGAACAAAAAACGAGGGTCTAAGAAAAACTGGTGTTAGTCTCTCAGACTTTTATGAGACGTGCCTAGTTTATATAAAAAATAATGAACAACTAACAGTTTTCAATTACTTTTTAAAGCACCCTTCACTGCAGTTATGTGAATAATTGATTTTTCCGTTCAATGGCTGAACTGAAGAACAGCAAAAAAATTGTTTTGGGTCCAGCAAAACATTTCACATAACCTGATATGAAATGGCACTTTAACCCCTTTTTGATAATACTAATCCTGAGGGGATTTAAATCCACAGGGGAGAGCTAGACTCCAGTCCCGTGATGAGTGTACTCATACAATGGGGGAAAGTCTTGGGATCTATCCCTTCATTCATGCCAACAAAACTGCAGACATCTGCTAGGGATTAGACAGTAGACGTGGTACTTACTGATTGTGGGTTCATTTGTCTGAAAATATTGCCTTATACCTCACCATAGCTCATGGTGATATAACAGCCTTGGTGCAAAAGATGGATACTGTGTTTTCCGTTGTTTTTTTTCCCCTCGCAGATTAAATTTGCACCTAAATCAGCGAGTTGGTGGCATTTTAATTCACTGAACAACCATAACTGAATTCATCAGTTGATTTTACCCACACATTTTTTTTTAAACACTTAACCTTGGCAATGTGATGATGCAGGAGCCCTGACTCCAAAGCCAGTCAAAACAGACTGGGGAACTTTCATCTTTTGCATAAAAATGTTTAGCAATTGCATAAGTGACAAAGAATATCTCACGTACGAAGTAATGAATCCTTGCATTAGCCTCAGCTGTGACACCATGTCTTCATTTTGTAGGCAGCAAAAGCATATAGGTATAGAAATATTGAGTAATGTGCTCAAAGGCCAGGCCTGAGAATCCGGTGCCAGGGTTGGAATTCAATAAAACCTGGTTCCCCGGCTCTTGCTGTGAGCATCAGACCTGTGTTTTGTGTACAGATCCTTGCATAAAAAGAGGCGATCTCCAGCACCATGCCTCCCTCATTTCCCATCCATGATGTTGGTAAGAACCAGAAGATTTTTATAGATTTACAGACCATCATTTGATATACAGGCAAAGGATGCTCTTAGCTCAGTAACAAAGTCAGTCTAGTAGCATAACTAGGGGTGGGTGAGAGGGGCACTCACCCCAGGTGCCAGGTTAGGAGACCCCCTCCTCTGCAGAATCCGTGCCTGGCAGCATTGCTGTAGGATGATAGAAAATGAGGGTTGGAAGGGACCTCAGGAGGTCACATCTAGTCCAATCCCCTGCTCAAAGCAGGACCAGCCCCAACTAGATCATCCCAGCCAAAACTTTGTCTAGCCAGGTCTTGAAACCTGCCAAGGATGGATACTCTACAACTTCTCTGCTCCAGTGATTTACCACCCTCCTAGTGAGAAAATTCTTCCTAAAATCTAACCTACATTTCCTTTACTGCTATTTGAGCCACCTGCTCCCTGTTCTGTCATCTGCCACCACTGAAAACAGTCCAGCTCCATCCTCTTTGGACCCTCCCTTCAGGTAGCTGAAGGCTGCTATTACTGTATTTCCCTGCATATAAGTCAGGTTTTGAAGCCCAATTTTTGGGGCTTAAAAATCCAACTCGACTTATACACGGGGCTGCGTCAAATAAATAAATAAATGAGTTGGGCACATGGTAGGACTCGGCGCTTGGCTGGCGAGGCCCCATCCCCTGCAAACAGTGCTGCCTGAGCCGCACCAGCACCTGGCCCCGTCCCCTGCGAGCAGTGCTGGGCTTGGCGCTCAGCAGTGCTGCTCACAGCAGACAGGGCCAGGCTAAGCCAAGCTGGTCTTCTGCCATACTTGCTAGTCTTCCTGCACATCAGGATGGTTAGTTCCTGCACTCTCAGTAAGACGTCTTTAAAGTACAGCTGGCTCTCCTGGACTCCTCTCCCCTCAGACTGGCTTCCCAGGGGATCTTGCCCATGAGTTCCCTGAGCGAGTTGAAGTCTGCTTTTCTGATGTCCAGGGTCCTTACTCTGCTGCTCTCCATACTTCCTTTCCTCGGGATCCTGAGCTCAATAGTCTCATGGGCACTGCTGCCCAAGTTGCCATTCACTACTACGTTCCCCACCAATTCTTCCCTGTTTGTGAGCAGCAAGTCAAGAAGAGCATGGCCCCTAGTTGGCCGCCCCAGCACCACACCTGGAAGTTGTCCCCAACTCTCCAAAAACTTCCTGGCTTGCCTGCGCACTGTTGTATTGCCCTCCCAGCAGATTTCAGGTTAATTGAATACAACCAGGGCCTGTGATCGGGAAACTTCCACTAGCTGTTTGAAGAAAGCCTCATCCACCACTTCCTCCTGGTCTGGTGGTCTATAGCAGACCCCCACCACAACATCACCCTTATTGCCCTCCCCTCTGACCCTAGCCCAGTGACTCTCAACAGGCCTATCTGCAGCTTCATACGGGAGCTCTGAGCAATCATACGGCTCTTTTACATAAAGTGCAACTCCTCCTCCTCTTCTCCCCTGCCTGGCCTTCCTGAACTGTTTGTCCCCATCCATGCCAGTGCTCCAGTCGTGTGAGCTCCCACCATGTCTCTGTTACTCCGATCACTTCACAGTGCCGTGACAGTGCGAGGACTTCCAGCTCTTCCTGCCTGTTTCCCAGGCTCCGTGCACTCTTGTACAGGCACCTGAGGTAACTAGCTGATTGCCCTGATTTCTCAGGAAATATGAGAGCACCTCCTCTGTTTCCCCCTCCTGCTTGCTCTTCTTCCAGGTCTCCCGCTTCCCCACTTACCTCAGGGCTTTGGTCTCCATTCCCCAGTGAACCTAGTTTAAAGCCCTCCTCACTAGGTGAGCAAGTCTGTCTGCGAAGATGCTCTTCCCTCTCTTCATCATGTAGATCCCGTCTCTTCCCAGCAATCCTTCTTCTTGGAACAACATCACATGGTCGAAGAAGCCAAAGCCCTGCTGGTATCACCATCTGCACAGCCAGGCATCGATCCACAGGATGCACCTGCTCCTGGCTGGGCCCTTTCCCTTGACTGGAATGATCGAAGAAAACATGACCTGAGCCCCAGAGCCCTTTGCCCTTGCACCCAGAGCCCTGTAGTCATTTTTGATCCACTCATGGTCTCCCCTGGCAGTATCATTGGTGCCCTCATGGATGAGCAGCTTGGGGTCAGAGGGCCGGATGAGTCTCAGTAATCCCTCTGTGACATCTTGGATCCCGGCTCTGGGCAAACAGCAGACTTCCCGAGATAACGGGTCAAGTTGGCAGATAGCTCCCTCCATCTTCTCTAGTGCTGCCTCTGGCAGTTGTTCCTCCACTGTCCCGGAGGTCTCCTCCAGCATCAAATCGATGAACTCCTCATGGCAGAGGATGCTTCAGAGCCCCACCACCTCCTCTTGTAGCACTCTTGCTTGTTCCCTACGAGACACCACCAGCAAGCACCACTCACACCGCAGGCACCCCTTGACCTGGCCTTCACTGGAAGAAACCTGCAAGCCGCAGTCCCCACAGCACCAAACCAGGACCTAGGTGGAAGCCCTGATGGTGGGCGGTCCTGCCTGGACAGATACCTCACAGGTGCAAGCAGAGGCAGTGGCAGTGGTTCTGGCATTGCAACACCCTCCAGCCATTTCCCTGGGTCTCTTAACCTGCCTTCTCTCTCTTACTGCCCTTCTTCCAAGCAAACTGACTTGTGAACTGCCTGCAAACTGCTTATCTTGCCTGCAGCCCCTGTTCACTGGCCCCTTGGTTACCGGCTCCCTGGTCAGCCAGGGAGTCTCCTTTTATACCCTGCTGGGCCTGAGCTGGCTCTCCCCCCTTGTTAGGGCTTCTGGGAGGCCCAGGCAGCAATCAGCCGTGCTGGGACTCTGAAACAGTTCTCGGCTGCTGCTGCTTCAAGAGCGACAGAGCCGGGGCTGGCAGGGCATGGGGATTTTTCTAGCAGAGCACCTCTGTCTACAGCTGGCAATGACGGCAGAGGGGTTGGAGGGAGGTTCAGAAGTTCTTGGCACTGGATCCAGATTCAATCAATGGGAGTTTTCCTTTGCACAGCAGCAGTGGGTCTGAAGCGGAGTGCTCTTGGAAACCCCTCACTACTCCAGTCATTGTTCTTTAAATGTAGCGTCTTGCTTGAAGCATCTGTCTCCAAGTCACTAAGTTTAGAGACTCAGCACAAAACCTGCCCTGAGTGAGAAGGCTCAAAAGTGGGCTTAAGCCATCTCTGTATCCTCTTCATTCTGTGTTGCTCGTGCAGCTCTAGGAAAAACTTCAGCAGAGCAAACTGCAGCTACCTAGAGTGACTGCGCTGCCAGCACACACATTAGTCCCACACTCTGCCAGAGCCGGGCCCCACTATCTGCAATGAGGCTTTGCAGGCGCTGCCTTGTGCAGAACGTGTTTCAGGAGGGGTCTTCCCTGCGTGGGGCTCTGACAGCTCTTTCACACTGCCCACAGAAGCAGAGAAAGGGCTATAGACAAAAGAGGCTCTCTCCCTGTATTGCCACAACTGGCTCCCTCCTCGAAACCACTAGTAGACCTTCAACACATCATCCACATCCATAGCTCCTTGCAGAAAATGTTGTCATTGATTTTATTTTAAAGTACACATTGGGGGCGTCTTTCCTGCAATAGTGAATACTGCAAAACATGTGCGCTCTGTCTATCCGTTGTGGTAGGACTGTGAATTGACGTACAGTTAGTCCTCCGACTTATGACACAATTGGTTCCTGAAAACCACGTCTTAAGTCGAAACATTGTAACTCAGAACCAAATTTCTTATAAGGAACAATGTTATAAATGAGGGCTTGATTCTTGAACCAAGGTCTGATACCCTATTTTCACCAAAAATACCCCAGAATTTTGTACTCAATCAATTATAGATGAGTAATATAGCTACATTAATATATTTATATTGTAAATAGCAATCACATTGATTTGGAAGGACTTCTTTGAGGTGACATTGCTGGACTTTTCAAAGGGCTCTTGGTTGGACTTTTTGAAGGGCTCTTGGCTGGAGTCTTCTCAGGAGTCTTGGCTGCAGGTTTTTCTGGAGTCTCGTCTGCTTTCTTAAAGAAAGTGTCCAAGGAAGTTTGGACGGATGTTCTCCAGGGAGATGGGCGACACAGCAAACTTGTTCGCCGGCGTGGCATCGCATCGGATCAAGTGTTGTAAGTCAAAACTGGCATTGTAAAGTTGAAACAGGGTGTCAATTTATAAATGTTGTAAGTGTGAAACGTTGTAACTTGAAACATTGTAAGTCAAGGACTGCCTGTACTACCGTTTTGAACTGGGGTGTCTTTCCTACCATTCCCCTTGGAGTGTAAATGTTCCTGTGGCTCCTTGATTAACACTGACTTCTCGTGTAGCTTATGACCCCCTCATGACTGAGCGCTACTGCCTTTCACTTCTCTCCTCCAAGTTCTTCACACTGATGACAGCCGAGAACATGCGTCTGTCCAACCACACATCTGGCATTTCTCTGTGCTTCCTTCCTGCCTCTTGCATAGCCCTTCTAGGTTTTAGCTTCTTTTTTTGCGAGTGAGGGAGTTGAAACCTGTTCTGGAGGTAAAGTCTTAAAGATTCTATGGGTGCATTTACACGTGAAATTAGTGCAACACAATTAGTGCGTTTACACA
Organism: Alligator sinensis; assembly: GCF_000455745.1. Lineage (NCBI taxonomy): Eukaryota > Metazoa > Chordata > Crocodylia > Alligatoridae > Alligator > Alligator sinensis. The sequence goes on from NW_005842014.1 coordinate 2,612,027, forward strand.
TGCCCAGGACTGCAGCATGTTGAGCCAGGGAGGTGCAGCACCAGCTGACAGAGAGCCCAGGGCGGGGGTCACCCTACCAGTCTGGGGCTGCTTTGACCCAGCTCAACATGCTTCAGAGGGGCTGAGGCACAAGGGTGCTACAGTGTGACACTAGCTGGCAGGCAGCCTCGTGCCATAGCACCCTAGTGCCCCTGCCAGCCTCACTCACCGTCTACATGTACATTGCAGCGGAGTAAAAAACTCCACCGTTGGCAATGCATAGGGGGTGCACGTGGGCGCGAGCCCCTTGTTCTGCACCATCAAAGGGTGGGGCAAGGGGCACCATGTTTCATCCAGGGAAGCAGATCAGCTCTGCCATCATGTCTATTTGTAGCCTTAGAGCTCACTTCTCTGTGCAGTGCAGGCACAATACGGAGGAGGGATTTGGAGGTCCATGGAAGTTCTCGTTGCACAAGCTGGGGTCGTTCTGTGTGTGCAGGATGACTTGGATGAAGGAAGCGAGACGAGGAGAGGAGAACACAGCAGATGGGCTGAGAGGAAGGAAACTGGAGCTCAACATAAGGAGAAAGGTGGGAGGAGGAAACAGAGATGGGAGATCAGAGCTGTAAGGAGAGAAAGATATGAGCAGGGCTCTGAAGGCTTGTAGCTCTGGACCCAGTGAAAACATTCAGGGTAGCCAGTAAAGAGACAGTCAGAGCGGTACCAGATGAGGATTTGTTGCTGCAGTACTTGGAACGGCCTAGTGAAGAGCAAAGTACTTGGCACAGGGCTTGCACCGACCATGGGAACAATGAGTCCTGTTACCAAGGGACTCACGGATGCCTTGCCAAGGCCACACAAAATCTGCACACAAGCACCTTCCAAACTTGGCAGTCTGCCCCCTGGTATGAAGACTGGCTGCTGCCATGGTGTAGACAAGACCCAGAGGCCAGAGAAAGGGGGAAAGTAATAATCCAATCCTCAGGTGAGAAGTGTGAACCCTTATTTCAACCATTCAGATGTCTTGAGCCCACTGGAATGTGTGGGAAGTTTCATGAGAACAAGTTTTCTTGGGAAGTTTTTTCTTGGGAAATTTACTTCTTGGGAAATTTTCCTTCCACTCCTGCCTGGAAATAGCACAAAGATGGCTTCTCTCACTGTGTTTTGGCATTGCTGGTTCCAGTCCCAGCCAGCAACTGGAGGCAAGACAACAACTATGTGGACATCATGTCTTCTAAGCGATTGTCAACAGCAGGAAAGTTAGGCTGGAGTTCAGTCCAAGAGCTGGTCACAACTCCAGTGACCTGGGGTTTATCTACAGGGTTTTATCCACCCGTCTACCTCCCATATAGACAAATCAAACTCCATGTGTAGCAAGAAGAAACAGAGCCTGACTCTTAGCACTAGTAACCACACCAATCTCAGGGCTTTGATCTCCTATGAATCTTCTGAAAGCCTAACATTAGAAAGCTACACACTATCCAGATGTGGTGCAATATGACAGCATTTTATACTGTGCTGCTTAAAGTTAAGCATCTGAATTCAAAGTAAAACCTGAAACAGTGACTTGAGGCTTCTGGTGCTCAACATATCTGAAAATCAAGTACTACTTAGGTGCCTACAAGTGCCTCTTCTTCTGGCACCAACGTCTTATTCTGACTTTATTTGTTAAGAGATGGCAGGTGACCAGGCCCCATGGGTTGACTTTCCAGTGAAGGAGAAAGACTGGATATATTCTAAGTGGAACATCAGTCCTGGAACAGATGTGGTCAGATAGGACGCAGGGCCAGCTTTCCTTCCAAGAACCTTAGCCCTAACACCAACTTTGTGTTCCCAAGCATTGACTGTCTCAAAGATTAACTCCAGAGGCCAAGGTAGTGAGTAAATTTTTCATTTTTCTCCCTTTAGATAGGCATTGCAGCTATGGAAATCCTGTATTGTTAAAGCTCATAACAATACAGGATGTCTCACCCAACCTGAACATTTACTTGCACAATAAGAAAAATAACTGTGAAGACTAGGTATGACAGCACCACCTGGGGATTCCTGCCATAGCAAAACCACATTTGGTGTCTGGCTCTGGGGACCCAATTTTGAGTAACTCAGCTTATATTACCTATGTTGATTAGCTCCATGCTGGCTGGAAGGAGCAGACGCACGGGGAGAGAAAGACAGAGAAATGCTACACACTAACACGATAACCTCATATGTACGGCGTGGTAATGATAAATATGTTCTACATCTGCAGCTTCTATCTGAAGCATGGCTTGATCAAAGGGCCATCTTACAATGTGATGATCTGCTATATTGTCCAGCCAGCTGGAGTTGCATTAAATTGAATTTATGACATTTTTATGATTGTGAAATTGCCTAGTCCATTATTTTTAAGTAGAGTCCTGAAAGGACAGAGGGAACCTTGGAGAGTGAGGATGAACTGAAAACAAATTGTAAGTATGACATTATGCCCTCTTGTCTCTCCTCACCATTTGGGCAATTTGGAAATGATTTCCTCTCTCCTGTCAGGGAGCACTTATCATTTTGCAAAAGGCCTTTTACCTTTGCTCTGACTTGCAGGAGTGGAAGACAAGAGATGGATAAACCTCCATGCCTGCACTGCTGACTCCATGCTCACTCTGTTTGTGCTGTGTATGATTATCTCTGACAAACGCCCACTTTCCATTTCCCATCCACCCCAATGGATGTCTAAAGGTGACCTGCAAAGCAGAAAACATATGCTTTTTGTGTTTTCCTGCTTTTTTATCTACGGTCAAGAAGCCCCGAAAGGCTTTCAAATAGTCTGGTGAGCTATTTTTAAATTCAGCACGTCCACCTTTGAGTTTCCTGGTTTGGCTCTAGGAGCTTTTGGATGCTGGAAGGAATAGTGGGGACTAATGACACTGTACAGATCAAAAGCCTTGAGTTTTGAGCAATTGGGACTGGAGTTACAAAAAAACCATTTAAACTCTTTGGCTTGCTTTGTTACCAGCATGGGAGAAATTCTCTCTTGTCTGAATGGGTCAATGCCCAATGTTTTCTACCCAGAAATACCCAGGTAGTCCTGTAAGGACTCCCCTAGTAAAATATCGATGGATATGTCCTCTCTCAATAAACTTCCCCAAGACTTTCTTCATGAAGGAGGCACAAATATAATCACTGCACTGGCCCAGCCCTACAAACAAACAAAAACCCCACAACTCTGGGTCCTTCCTGCCCCCTGCCCCAAATCCCATGGGGGAGATGTGTGTCCTCAGCAAGGCTTTGCAGCGTTACAAACTTGCACCCTATGTAACACTCTTTATGTGGATAAGAACAAAGCACAAACCAGCTCTTGGATCCTGGTTAATGGGGCATTTTGTCCCAGTTTGGATGCTGAGATTTCACAAAATGAGATAATACCGTAATTACCTGCTTTTCACACACCCCTTTTCCCCAAAAATCAGCTTTCCAAAAGTGGGGTATGTGTCTTAAGCGATGAAGCTGCCTTCTGCACCGAAGCTGAAGCAGAGGTGTTATAATGGATGCACAGGGAGGCTGCAGTGGCCACCAGGCCTGTGCTCTCCCAGCCAGAGAGGAGAGGCAGAGTGAAGCCTGCAGCCTTGCCGCTAGTTTTAACCCTTTCACAGCTGCTGCTGAATTGGCAGTAGCTTTTGGATGAACAAACAAAACTTATATTCATCTGGCAGTGGGTGTGAGAGGGTCAAAACTGTTGCTTTTGGGTGAGCAGCACCAGTTAGGGCTCAGGCATGCAGTCAGGATCCCTGCAGTCAGGATTCTGCCATGACCCTGGAAAAAAAATATTTTTTCCCCAAAAGCAGGTGCATGTCTTATTCGGAGGTACGTAGTGTGCAAATAAATACAGGTGTATCTCTGTGTACACAAAAATCCTTCCCCCCTCCAGTCTCCAAGGGCAGTTCTCTGAAATCCCCTCTTCCCCACTGTAACAGGGAACCCTTGCCCTGTTACTGGGGAAAGGCTATGAGGCCAGCAGGACTGGCAAGGGCCGTTTAAAAGCAGGGTCTTCATAGCCCAGGGAAAAGGGAACTCAAAGAAGGAAAAAAGCAGCAGCAAGGGCCTCCAGGGAGAAATCCCAGGTGGCAAGAAGTCAAAGGGGAAGGGATAATGCCTCTGTAGTGCCCAGTAGCTCTGCCCTGGGGGGGCTGAATGCTGAAGTGATTGCAGCAAAGGGCAGGCAGGTGGCAAGACTGCAGGGCCTAATAAGCAATCTCTGGGCTCAGGCCAGACAATAGGGCCAGCTCGCCAGAAGGAGGACCTTGAGGAGTAAGAAGGCTTACTCTGGCTGGGGAGGCAATGGGACTCCCAGCGATACCCAGAAGTTCGGTAAGGGGAGCACTTGTGGGTAATGGGGCAGAGAGCGGTTTTTGTTTAGTTTCCTGACACAGGACCCAGCACAGATTTAGGTGCACACTGGTTTTGCTAGCAAATACCTTGAGGGGTGATATTTGAGTCTGAAGTGGGTGCTAGTAGTTATATTCCGTATGACAGGAGGATCAGGAGCAGCTTTGAGGGGAGGTATAAGCTGCATTGCAGGTGCCTTGAAGTACCCTGCGAGCTTAGCTCCTTGTAGGAAGATGGCCATGCATACAAGAATGAGACGGAGGAAGGGAATTCACCCCCTCAAAGCTGGAGGACCAGGAAGGGGCCCTGGGGCTTCATCCCCAGCCATACAACTGCTGCTGAGGAGCCAAGGCCTAGGGCTGAAGGCAGCAGCTAGAGTAAGTAGGGCCTGGACCAAGAGAGTCAGGATCCCGATAAGTATAAAAGGGCCTATTGGAAAACACCAAGGACTCGGGATGCCTCCCATGTCATTGGTTGTGCCATCAAGGTGCTGCAGGCAAGACATTGGGCCGCAATTCGGGACAGCTTGAGTGGGGGTGGGCTAGCTGGCTGCAGGGGGTTACTACCACCCAGCAGGGCTAGTCCTGCCATGCCCACACCAACAGACATACAGATTTGATTCGCGATGCCTCAGTCCATTCTTCCCAGCCCTTGATTCCCATGTACAGACTGTCTCGATTACAGGCAAGACTTGGCATATTCTTTTAACAAATAATTTTCAAGGATTTTTTTCTTTTCATATTAACACACAGCAGCCGCATCCAGGGCCCACCCCCATTCAATACTTCCTATATAAATACCTGACCAGACATGAGTCTCTTCCACAAATACTGTAGCTATTAAAATCAAGATGAGTGACAACAGGTAGATATAAAAAAAGGGGGAATGAGAGGCTGGTGGGCAGCAGGGCCATAAGATACAAACAGTGCTAACTAATACAGTGGTTTGATATCTATATTTTTAAAATTGGGGTGCATTTACATGCAGGTAAATTCTATTAATCGTAGCAGTGCCAGATCAGTGAAACAGGAATTGCAGTATTTAGGTCTGGAAGAGAAAGAAGACAGGCATAAAACAAACCCCTAACACTCACAGCAAGCAGGAAATGGCAATAATTCTTGGCTCGGAGCCTATGATGAGAACTGTCAAAATCTCTGATGATATTATATGCAATGCAGGAGACCGGAAGGTAAGCTTGGAGTCAGCGCTGACCCCAGGGGTCCTGACAATGAGACGTACACTGATGGCCATCAAAATACTATGCCAGGGGAAGGACATGTCTCAGGACATGTTGAGATTGAATTATCACTGGGCAAATTGAGTTGTAAAAAATTAGTATACATGCATGCAGTCCTTCGAACTGACAGAGCAGACACCAGCTAAGGTAAGGGGGCTGCAAATCTGTGCGTGCATCTGGGTTGGCAATTATTTCACTTGCGGGAACTGCAGGCATTTGCATTTCCTTATCCAAGCTAAAGAGCTTCACGTGAAAACCTGGGCATTGTGGCTATAGCCTGAATATGTAAGTACATATATTATGGGATGCTAGCAAATAACAAGCCATCCCAAATATGTTGCACATTGCCTGTGTGTTTGACCTATCCTGGCTGCTCAGGAAGAGAACGCAGGGGGTCCAAAATGTACATATTATCAGTGGTGGAGGGAGATTCATTCAGAGGAAGGAGAGGCTTCTGCAGCTCAGAAAAGAGGAACGGCTTCACTGGTGGCTCAACAGTAGGAGCCCAGGAGAATTCACAGCAGTTCACTGAATGGGGTTTGATGTGAGTTCACTGATGTTAGCACAAGAGCAATAAAGGTTTTAATTTGGTGCTTGGATGTAGGAAAGCTTAATGCCAGCTCCCCAAATGACTACAGACTGGGAGTGTCAGCGAGCATTGTCACCCTCTACTCTGTGCGTCGGTAAAGGAGAATCGACAGGCAATTTATACCATATCTTCTGTGCAGAGGAAAAGCTATTCTTTGAATCCCAAATACCCAGATCTCATATCAGGTCCAACATCCAAAATGTGTGTGTCAGTCAGCACTGGTTTTTACAAAGCCCCCATTTTACAGATGTTCTGCTTGGGTTTTGTTGCACTGGGATTTATCTATAATGCACCAGACAGAAAATTTCTTATTTTTCTGAGCTGCTGTTTGTAGTGGAGAGTCCAAAGAGCCGAGGAGTACTTCCTGTGCATGAACCAGAAACTCAGAGCTGGGTCCCGAGTTAAAACAAGCAGACCAGCTCCTCTGACTTCAATGGCACTTCCCCCATTTACATTGTTAACCAGCTGGTGCTATTTCCTAGCTGTTCCATTACTCGCCTGGTGCTAGATTAACTGCAGATAGTTAGGAATGTAATGTTGCAAGAAAAAGCTGTATATGCCCTCAGTTGTCCCACTGAAACTCCAAAGAAACTCCAGTGATTGAAACGGGAATAAAAACCTTGATTAAAAACTAGTGTACCAGCAAAATCTCACTGTCAGGATACAGAGCAGCAGATTTAAATTACTGAAACTATTTTTGTGCAATCCAAGATTTAAAAGGCCTGAAAACCTTATTTATGTAATTTTTATTTCCCTTTAACCCCTAGGCAATAGCTGGTAGGAGCTCCTGCCATAAGCACTAATGAATTTTGCATTGAATTCTGACTCTTGGCATTTAAGGCTTAATACAATCTTCTTTCCCTTTATCTGGAAGATTCCTTTTTCTCCTAATTGGTGTCAACATCAATCAAGATCAGGCATGTAACAACGCTAGTTTAAAGGGCTTTCGCTAGTTTGCCTTACACCATACTTAACTGGGCGCTGTGGGCAGCTTACACATAAAAGTGGCAGTAAATGTCCCTTCCACTCGCAACTGCAGAAAACCTCTGAAACTTTGGAAAACAGGGCAGTTGTAACAAATTAAAGCGGCTTCCAGAAGGCTCGGCAGTTACATAACGCAGAACACGGGGCCGCGTTGAATGTATTACTCAGCCGATTCCTCCAGACTCCCAAACCTATGAGCTGCATCCCACCTGCCACAGAAAAATCTGCCATGGGAGGCAAGCGAAGGGCAACAGCTGCATGAACTTGCTCAAACAGCAAGTCTTAGGCTAGGGAAATAGCCATTTTTAAGTTAATTTCCAGCAGAAAGAAATCATTCCACCCCCATTCCACTCCTGTTATATACGGTACAGGACTCAAATGACCTGAAATGACTGTGATATCTACATGCACATGCAGGCACACGCATGCGCGCACACATGCATAAGAGAAATGGAGGGGTGAGATGTAAGTGGAGATTAACTATGGGAAGCTTTCACTCAGACCTGAACACAAGCATGGGAGAACTGGGCAGCCACCCTGAGCCCGGACAGAAGGGAGGCCGAAAAATGAAAAAAACCCCCCAAACATTACAATTGCAAAAAAAAGTTTTAATATTGTGCATATATGGGACTGGCAATGTTATCAACTGAGAACAAACTATTTAAAGACACTGATACCACAGAAATGATAAAGACTTTGCAACAAAAACATCATTACCTCCAGCGAAGCGGGGTCTGATGCGAAAAGTTTGCCCGGGGCCGCAAGGAGTCTAGGTACGGCACTGCTTTCACCTCTAAGTTGCTGGGGCAGATCTGTGCCGACGAAGTCATCATCTGCTATGCAATGGTCCATGTCAAATGTGTTGATGGTTTTAGTCCCATGTCCAGTGCTCAGCTCATCTACACAACAAATCCAACCCCATAACAAATGCTCTGTTTGGTCATCTTAGTAAAGCCACTAAGGGAAAAGAAATGGCCTGGGAAACTGAACTACTCTCTCTCCTACGCATGGTCCCTCAAAGTCATACTGGTGAGACAAGGGCAGGACTGCCTATACAACCGCTTTCCATGTTGTATCTATTTGGTGGGGAGAGGACTTGAATCACCAAGGCTAATAGCCGGGCATCTTTCACACGTGCTTCATTGAAAAAGGTTACACAGAGTTAGGAGGACAGATCGGAGTTGCAGGACGGTGTGGACTTCAGCAGCACTGCAGCACATTTTGTGAAACCTCAGGACTGTGAAGACCTGCACTACAGAACAGGGCACTTGCAGTGAGGCCTTTGCTGAATGGGCTAGGATATGAGCTGGCCACGTTTGTCCCAGGACGACTGATTCCTATTCTGCTGAGCACATGATCAATCTCTGATTTATCAGAAAACTATTCAGAAAACTGAATATATATATATATATATCAGAAAACTGGTGGTTGCGTCAGAGGATAAAGCGGACCTCTTTAACCAATTCTTCACCTCCGTTTTCTTGTGCAGGGACCGGGACTTCCCTGCTGTGATAGAAGCCGGACGCGAGGGGATCGCCTTCAGACCTCAGGTTGGGGAGGACCGGGTTAGAGAGCTTCTGGAGGGGCTGGACGCGTTCAAGTCAGCGGGTCCGGATGCTCTCCACCCCAGGGTGCTGAGGGAGCTGGCTGGGGTTATTGCAGGGCCCCTGGCACGGCTCTACGAGCGATCGTGGTGCTTGGGCCAGGTGCCAGACGATTGGAAGGTAGCTAATGTGGTCCCCATCTTCAAAAAAGGGAAAAGGGAGGACCCGGGCAATTATAGGCCCGTCAGTCTTACCTCAATCCTGGGGAAGCTCTTTGAGAAGATCATCAAGGAGCACATTTGTGATGGGCCGGCATCCGAGATGATGCTCAGGGGCAATCAGCATGGATTTATTAGGGGGAGATCATGTCAGACCAACCTGATTGCCTTTTATGATCAGGTCACAAAGGCCATGGATGCAGGTGTCGCGGTGGATGTAGTCTTTCTGGACTTCAGCAAGGCCTTTGACACCGTCTCTCACCCCATCCTAATTAATAAACTAGGCGACTGTGGCATAGACGCCTACACGGTCAGATGGATTGCAGATTGGCTGAAGGGTCGCACTCAGAGGGTGGTGGTGGATGGATCATATTCGACTTGGGGGGAGGTGGGTAGTGGAGTCCCCCAGGGCTCGGTCCTGGGCCCTGCGCTGTTCAATTTCTTCATCAGCGATCTTGATGTTGGGGTGGAGAGCAACCTGTTTAAATTCGCTGATGACACCAAAATTTGGGGGGAGGTGAGCACGCTAGCAGGGAGAGAGAGATTGCAGAAGGATCTGGATAGGTTACAGGGGTGGGCAGACAGGAACAGGATGCGTTTCAATACGGACAAGTGCAGGGTGCTGCACTTGGGTAGTAGGAACCAGCAGCACACTTATAAGATGGGGAGCTCCCTACTTGAGAGCACGGAGGCGGAAAGGGATCTTGGTGTCATTATTGACTCCAAGATGAACATGGGCCGACAATGCGAGGTCATGGTTGGCAGGGCTAACCGGACCTTGTCGTGCATCCACAGGTGCATCTCGAGTAGAGCCAGGGAGGTGATCCTCCCCCTCTATGCGACGCTGGTCAGGCCGCAGCTGGAGTATTGTGTCCAGTTCTGTGCGCCCCATTTCAGGAGGGATGTGGACAACATGGAGAGGGTCCAGAGGAGGGCCACCCGCATGATCCGGGGACAACAGGGCAGACCCTACAGTGAGAGACTGCGGGACTTGAACCTATTCAGCCTCCACAAGAGAAGGCTGAGGGGGGACCTGGTGACCGTCTATAAACTCACTAGGGGGAACCAGAAGGGTTTGGGGGAGACGCTGTTTCCCCTAGCCCCTGCTGGCATAACAAGGAGTAATGGGCACAAGTTGATGGAGAGGAGGTACAGATTGGACATCCGGAAAAACTACTTCACAGTTAGGGCGGCTAGGAGCTGGAACCAACTTCCAAGGGAGGTGGTGCTGGCCCCTACCCTGGGGATCTTTAAGAAGAGGCTGGATACTTACCTGGCTGGACTCATTTGAGTCCCGTTTTTGTTTTTAGGGTGAGTGGTTTTGTTTGTGTTTTTGGGTTGTTCTCCCGCCCTGGCGGGGGGTCGGGCTAGAAGATCTATTAGGTCCCTTCCGACCCTGAAACTATGAAACTATGAAACTATTACATTCTCCTCCCCACCTTAGTGGTGGCCAAGTGAAGATGAGTGTCTGGAAAACTGATGGCCTACCTGGGTACAATTAAGAAAGAAAATAAATCCTGCATGCTGCATCGTTGGAAAAGCACTCTTCTACTATTGACTTCTAGCTTCTGTTTTTCTTCTGCTCTATGCAGGCTGGTACATTGCCCTCCTCATCCTAGTATCCAAGTGCATTTAAGGACCATGTGGCCAGATTTTGAGCACCTCAGATTTGAAGGGAAGCATTACCCAGAATTTAGTCCAGCCCACAATAAATACAGGTACTAGCTGCAGAGATCACGTTCAGATTTCTAATATGCCAGTGTTTTTGGATATTCAGAGCTGAGCCTGTAACAGAGATGAGAGGCAGCTGTGAAATGTGGATTCTCATTTTTCACCCCCCTTGTTTTCATTGTTGTTCTGACCTGAGATTTTGAACTGCCCCGTGACAAAGAAAGGCTTCTCCTGCAGCCTTCAGGCTCTGGATTTTGCTGCTCCCCTCCCACTCCCAGCTGTGTTCATATTCGAGGAGTCTGCTGCCAGCTCGTCCCTGCCTTTCTGGAAGGCGATCTAAGCACACAGATTCCCTGTATACAGTCATTACATCTTAGCATTGCATCTGTGATGGAAACAGTCAAGAGATATTCCTGCTCCACCCCACTGGAAACTCAAGGTTCATCCTTGCAATGACCGTGGCTTGTAGCCGCTGAACTGTGAGCTTTCATTTGAGATATTTTCTTTCTCAAAACCTGAAGCAGTTCTGGCTGAGGGATTTCTCCCCCTCCAGAGTGAAAGGAGGGGAAAATGCTTTCATTCACAGAAGCACTTTGAGCCTTGAAATCGATGCTCCCGACGAAAGCCAGTGAGGACAATTGGCAATCCCCCCCGAGCACGGTTGGTATCCTTCCATCTCACGCTGCATCACGGCTCACTGAGCTTAAGCACAAAGGTTGTTACAATCTTTTTGTTGCCCAATGAAGCCTAAAATCCTGTGGCAGCAAGCTATGATATTTTGGGTGTTCGGACAGGTTCAATATTCTCGTAGACCGGGTATTGGATGTTCCCGAGGAAAAAGACAAAGTAAGAACTGCCACAAGGCATGCGCGTGACTGAAAGCTTCTCAGACACCTACGCCTATGAAGAGATGCCCATTTGGGCTCAGAGTTAAGAACAAGAGTCAAATACTGAAGATGACCATTAGTGACTATGACCGTGCTGCTTGGAGGAAGGATGGGGGATACATGGAGGATCTCGTATCTCCCTGAGCTAGGAATCGATTCGTACTCACAAGTTAAACAGCAGCGGGCTATGGTCATCGCTGGATGGGACACTGAGGAAACCAGGCTCCACAAGAATGGTTGCTGGTGATTCAGTGTGTAGTGCGTGTCTTTCCAGGGAGTGCAGAACTGCTGTCCGTGCCTGGGGCTAGATGGTATCAGGCTGCTAGCAGCGCTGACTTTTAAGCAGATATTTTGGGCATAGCACTTGGTAAGACTGTCGTCTGACAAGGCTAAGTTGTCACAAAACTTAGTTCTTATAACACCAAGCACGGACCTTTATTAGACTTGTTCAGCCCTGGGTCTAGACCAAACTCTGGTACGCATACCCATGGGGAATGCAAGACATCTCTGGAGAGCACGCAGGTGAAATTGTGGAATGGTGGATTTAATTTTCATTATAATAATTGGCATTTCAGGGGTTAAAATATAAAACGTATGCTGGTAAGAGTATGGGGGCAGCTGGCAAATCTGGAAGGGGGTACACAAGAAGAAAAAGTTTGGGAACCTCTGGTCTAGACCACTGGCAGTAGCAGTGTCCACATCTGAAAAAGCATTGGCACCTTCATTACCCACTAGCAGTCTCAGAAGTCAGGCCAAGGGTTGAATGAAGAAGATGTGAAACTTTGCCATTTAATTTACTCCCAACATGCTCATCCCAAATGTGTCTAGGCATCATGTGATACTTCCAGAACAGGGCTAAGGTTCACTGGTAAGAAAGCAATGTGGTTTAAGATGTGCTGCTGACTTACTGTATGGATAAAGAGAGGCTCAAAGACTGCTTTTAATCCACTAAATAGTTAACCAGGAGGATGAGATTTGCCATCAGACGATTTTCTGATCCTGCGGTAAACTTGTACCATTGTGAGGTACAGAGCACACTCCCCAGTGAGGAGCTGGCATTGTGTGCTGTAACTAATAGGAATAGCCATGAATAAAAAGGCTGAACTTTGGAGTGATAACACATCAAAAAGTGAAGCAGGTTTTTTCCCCTTTGACATGAATTACCTTGCCTTGGATACTGCACAGTAATCAGAGCTTGCCTTGCCAGGGGCAAAATAAAGGCCAGTTTGACCTTCTCGAGCAGCAGGATCTGTGTTTCTAGACTGATGAGAGAGTCATTAGTCTGGAAAGTTACTCAGTGTCAGTAATCAGCTTATTGTCTGGGTGATACATTGCCTTAAGGGTGCCACACCTGGATAGTCAATACACACTCTAGGTAGACGTCGTTCTTTAGAGCGGGTTTGTCTTAGTTTTGCCGCACAATTGTTAAGAGCCTGGGGGATCCTGTGCACAGGCTGAACTCAACGTCTTGGTATAAAATTAGAACAAAATATCTTCTTCCAGCCCTTGGGCAGTGGGGCAGGAGGGAATCCATTAATACTAAAAGGGAGGAGGTATTTTTAGTAGCTTAGTTTGAATTGCAAGCAACCAGCCAGACAGCACAGGTGGTACTTATGGCCAACGGACCTGTTTTCAGAAGCCGTTGGGACTCTTAATTGCTCTGTGCAAAGCAGGGTTTTTTTTGTAGAAGAGGAAGTGGAAACCAATTGCTTTGCCTCCTTCCCACCTCTCGGAGAGATCAGCACAGCCCTTACTGCTGGCTTAGCTCTTTCCATCTCCATTTCACACATATTTCAGTCAAACGGAGATGCCAAAAATGTGCAATTTATTACAACCCACAATGCGGGTAATTTTGTGGAGTGCAAGGCCAGTGAAGCAACCTGCTGTGGACATTAAATTGCTTGTTCCCCTTTGCTATTAAGTTAAAGAATATATCAGTGGGGATAATTCTCCCCCATCTTTTTTTTTAAATCCAGATACAGGGGTCCTTTATTCAACAACAAAAATGAAACCAGCCCAAATGAGTTCCTGCCACCAGAGCAATATGTTTAGGCCCTTTTAGAGTGTTAATCAGATGCCAAAGGGCTACTAAGTGCCTAAATAACAGAGATGTGATCCCAGTCCAGGGAAGTTGCAATCCACTGGCTATATTTACATACTAATTCTCCAGTTTCATACATGTGTGCTGTAGTTTGCATACAAATGTAACACGGGTTCTTACCTTGGAGAACTATATATTTTCTTGAAAGGGAAAACAAACACTCAAAGGACTGCTACCCCTGAGGCATTCAGGCCTTCAGAAATCACCTTGAGCATCACCTTGAGGGTCCCCTCGGGCTCCGCGGCCCCCCCTCCAGCACCTTAGAGACAGCCACCCAGACGGAGCCCCTGGTTCCGGGCTCCATGCAGACGGAGCCCCTGGCTCTCGGCTGCGGGAGCTGCCTGTCCCTTTTTCAGGCTCTGAGACCTGGGAGCATGGTAACCTCCCCTTGTGGGGTCTGCTCCCTTTTGGGGTCTCTGGTGCGCCAGCTGGAGGAGCTCCAGGCCACAGTTCAGAGACTGCGTGCCATCAGGGACTGCGAGCAGGAGATAGATTCCTACTGCCAGGCCCTTCTTCCCCGGGAGGCGGAGGGTAGACTACAGTCTTCCTCCACGCCAAAGGACTCCGGGACCTCCCGCTCTGTCCAGGCAGGGGCATGGACCACAGTGATCAAGGACCCTAAGGCCCGCCGCACCAAGGCCCCTGCCCCGCCGGAGCTGAGCAACAGGTACGCACCTCTTGCCGCTCCAGCAGAGCCGGCTGAGTTGCCGGCTCCCACAGGCAACATGGCCCCAACTGCAGCTCCCACCCCTGCTCTCCCCAAGACAAAACGTAGGGCGTTTGTTGTGGGCGACTCTCCTC
>NW_005842014.1:2629295-2665388 GCF_000455745.1 Alligator sinensis
CTGGATTGGGCAAACCTGAAAACTGGGGAGTCACCAAAGTCTGCCAAGGACAGATAAAAGGCAGTGAAAAGTGACCCTCAGGGGCGCCCTCTTGATCTACGCGCATGATCAGAGGTCAGGAAAACAGACCCTACGATGACAGGCTGAGAGCCCTGGGGCTCTTTAGCCTGGAAAAGCGCAGGCTCAGGGGTGATCTGATGGCCACCTACAAGTTTATCAGGGGTGACCACCAGTATCTGGGGGAATGTTTGTTCACCAGAGCACCCCAAGGGATGACGAGGTCGAATGGTCATAAACTACTACAAGACCATTTCAGGCTGGACATAAGGAAGAATTTCTTTACTGTCCGAGCCCCCAAGGTCTGGAACAGCCTGCCACCGGAGGCGGTTCAAGCACCCACATTGAACACCTTCAAGAGCAAACTGGATGCTCATCTTGCTGGGATCCTATGAACCCGGCTGACTTCCTGCCCTTTGGGCAGGGGGCTGGAGTCGATGATCTTCCGAGGTCCCTTCCAGCCCTAATGTCTATGAAATCTATGAAATCACCCACTGATGTACAATCATAGCTCACCTCTGTCGTCTGTGCAAATAGTGCAGAAGGCCCCCCCACAGAGCTGGGTGTAGGGTAAGGCACAAGTGATAGGTGCTTTGGCATTGCTTGGTTATCATCTGGCATTTTGGACCTGCTAGATATTAGATCATAATGCCAATGGGTTTTTACAGAACGTGCATAGCAGTAGCATGGTTCCCAAGGGGATGCAGAGCAAGTGCATTTTACACCCTTATTTTACATCCTAACCTGCCTGCACTGGGGCCACACAGTGCTAAGTTGTAGTTCTCTAAGCAGAGCTGAATCAGTAATACTGGAAAAGACCCTGGTTCTGCTCCTGGATGTAAGGACAAAAGGATGAGGAGCTGGCTTAAATGACCCTCCCCTGGGGAGGGGGCACCGTTCAGCTCAACCCTTACCCCTCATATGGGACAGAGGGTGCCTGGGTGCCGGAGGGTCACATCGGGGTGGTCGGAGGCATTCAGGTGCCCTCTGCCGAGCCTGCTTCTCAGCTGCAGCCTCATACGCTATGAAATGTGGAGCTGCAGGTAAGAGGTTTCTTTCCCTGCCTCACTCCCCAGGCGTTGGCACTGCCCAGGGTGCTGCAGTAGCTCACTATGCCTCTGTGTACACACACACACTTTTTCTCTCTTTCATCCACCGTGCCCCAAGACCCCTCCCTCCTGCCTTTCTCTCTCATTCGGTTCTTATACCATGCCCATCACCGCCGTATTTGAGTGCCTTCCAGCAGCATATGAAACAACGTGACTAACATCTGCTGTGCATGACTCCCTCAAAGAGGACTTCACGCACACTTATTTTTTTGTGTGTGGCCAGCAGCGATGAGTCCGTCAAATGAAGATGACGGCATGCTGTGCACCGGACCAAAGGTAAAGACAGACGGCTTCATGTGAACTATCCCCCTAGTAGCGGAAATAGGATTTCCACCAGCACAGAAAACTTCTAATGCTAAAAAACCAGTTCATAGGGCATGTGATTAAAAATATATGCTGGCCTGGGTGTACCGGGTTTAGTGTCATGGAGTCTCCCATTACTGGTTCAGATTTGTGCTCTTGCAGTGTGATGCCCAGTCCAGCTGCCGTGTCTCAGATCAAGTGTGAATATAAAACAGTTCATTCACAGGCCAGCTACAACCATTTGACTCGTTCTGAATTTTCGACCATTAATTCTACGGGTATTCCTTTCCCGCCCCTCTTATTATAAGTAGGCAACCATCAATCCTTTTGAATTATGGTGTATACATGAGAGGTCACCAGACCCTTCAACGCACATGTCTCTCCAGGAGTATGGACGAGCGGAGGCTGCCACTGAATCTAAGGACCAGACCGAGTCCGGATACTTGGTGCCTCGATGGCTGTAGTTATATACACATCTGGAAATTGAACCCGGGTCGCCTGTGTAGCAGACAAGGATGCTACTACTGAATTGCAACCATGTGTTCCTCCTATTAAGGGAGAGAGCAGAAAGAAAGGAAGGAGAGAGAAGGAGACTGTTCAGTTGTCATCCAGTCCCACGGTTGCCTGAACTTCCTTAAAGCGCTTTATAATTCATAATGGGTCTTGAAGAAAAAAGAAAACCACCAGGAATAGATACATATTCTCCGTTGAGTTTGACAGCGGGTAGGCAGGGGTCATCTCATCATGTCATTTAAACGTGGACGAGCCTGGTGAGCGAAGTGTCATCTCATGATGACATTTAAACGTGGACGAGCCTGGTGAGCGAAGGAGCTCAGTCTGGAATAATCAGTGTCAACCCTGATGAAAATTCTTCTTGGCAACTTTATTTATTCCTCTGTGAGATAATTTTATAATAATGGGAAGTCAGTGATTTTAGCAAGAAAAAAAAATACTCCCATGGCCAAATCTCACATTCTCCAGCACCGTTCTCCCTCCAAATCAACAGGCAACTTATTCATAGCCACCTTTCTCTTCCTGTCCCTCCCTGCTCGTGGCCTGGTGTGGAGTAAGCTCAGGACATGAAAGCAACACTCCTCTGTTGATCTGCGTGGATGAGCCATCTGCTTATATCTCGCTTTTACATTGTGTCTCGGAGTTGGATTGACCTGATTGGTCATATTTTTCTCATGTCCAGCTTTCAGGACTTTGGTTTTCCACCAATGAGCTGTTTCTTTCGCAGCCAGAATTAAAAAAAAAATCATTGTTTTACTTCCGTGAGGAGCTTAACCCCACCAAATTAAGATCTATATCAACATATTTGTGGTGACTGCTTCTATTTAAATGCAAATATATATACAGCCCTCTGTTGCAGCCAGCAATCATTTGGACGGCTGTGGCTTTTGCCTCTGCCTTTAAATATCGTAGTTCCCTTCTGGGAGTCTCATGTCTTTTTAGAAAATATAAAGTTCGAACCTCTGAAGGCAAGGTTTCCAATCCAGCACAACAGCTTGGAAAATGTATTTCCTTCAGGCTGGCCTTGTGGTTATGCACGTGACCTCGGGATTACAAGTTGTAGTTGAAGCAGTGAGTTATATGTAGTGGGAACGGACTGGCCTCAGAATATTAAACACATTTACCCCAACAGTATCCTCTTTTCCTCCAGGAACTCTTGAATTTGTTTTAATATTAAACCAGGATACATATGAATTCCTCCCCATGGAGCCGCTCTATTGAAAACATCCAGAATCCAATAAAATTACCTGACCCCTTTGATGTTGACAAAGTGATTGCTCACGAAGGCAGCAGGCCTAGTAACAATATCAAATTCATAGAAAGGCATCCATGGGCCATTTCCAATAGCAATGATATCTATAACCTCCCTGCTGGATACCCTGCTCCATGCAATAAAATGCCTTTTATTTCAGAATTGGGCTTTTAACTCTTTTTGTTGCCCATTTCATTCCTACTTCAAGGTAGCCACTATCAAAACTAAGTGGGATATTTGGGAAATATAGAGTGCCATTCATCAGAGGAGCTAAGATTCCTTTCTAAACAATGAAAAGAGTCTACAGGACCCCAAAAGGTAGGTGTCATCCCCACTTTATGGGGTGGGGGAAGGAAATGAAGCATTTCATGTCAAACACAGAGGTTGCGTCTACAAGTGCAATCAATGCGAAGCAATAAACTCTTGCACATATCGCGCCGGAGTTTATCGCTCCTGGGAACTGCGTTTACAGGACTGCAGTATGGTGGCGGGGTCAGAGCAGCCCTGCCAGCCCGGTGCTAATCCATCCCAGCTCAATATGCTGCAAAGGGGCTGGTTGGGCCACGAGGGTGCTTCAGTCAGCAGGCAGCCCCCGAACTAAAGCACGCTCATGCCCCAGCCAGCTAGGTCGGTGTCTACACATGCGTTTCTGTGCAGTAAAGAACTCCACTGTAGGACAGTACTTTTATTTACAAGTACTAACCTACAGCGGAGTTAATTAGTTTGCTGCAGCCTAATAAGGCCACATGTGTAGATGCAGAGACTGGACTGCCGAGCTAATTAGGCAACTCCGCAGTAAACGTCTTGTGTCAATGCGTCCAGAGATGAGAAAACTTGAACCCAGTCACTTGCTGAACTCCTCCTTCCTGCTCCTGAAGCAGGTAGTGATTGAACTACAGGTTTCCACATACAGTGAATGTGCTGTCTGCATTCAACAGTCACAAGGGCAAGCAAAGAAAACACAGCACCTTCAGGGGTAAGTCAACATGCAATAATCAGTCATGTACTTTACTACAGAATATCCCATTTTTGCTCCCTGGATCCAATACTGGCAGAACACAGGGCAAATCCTCCCCAAAAGATTTATAGCTCTATTTAATTCCCACATGAAGCACTGCAGAAGTAAGAACTTTACTCTTGAAGATTAAGTACAGGAGTCAAGAAACAAAAATGGTTCTCAATTAAATTAGTATTGTCCAGTGTACAGAATAGGTTCTTTCAAGAGCTGCCCCATTAACCATTAGCCTAACTCTGTTTTCTATTGAGTATCAGGCACTTTGCCAGTTTTCTGATACGCCAATGTTGTGGCGAACAATAAATGGGGCCTTGGTGCAGGTATACTTGTATCTAGAGGATTCTTTGACTCCTTGCTGTATTTGCAAAAATGCCAGGTACAGATCGTTAATCACAAAGCCTGTACTGTCCTTGAATTATTTAATACAATATTTGAGGAGGCTTGAATTATTTAATGGAACGCGTTAAAGGCTCTCTCCCATACACATGCCAGGATTATTAAGAGTCCTTGCTAAATGGGATTTATTGTGCCAAAACTGGGTATCAACTTGGAAAGATCCTCAAACAGTGATCCTACAAAAACCAGAACACAAACAACCTCTACCAACAGAGACCCTACAAAGCCCTCTCACTTGAACTGTGCAGTTTCTGCTATTTTAAATTATTTGACTGATTCAGCATCAGCTACAGAAACCGGCGTAGGACACAAGACGATAGACTGGTTCCCCCAAAAGGTCCGGACAGTTCTAGGTTGGCTCACATGGCTGCTCAAAGTCAGGGTGCTTACACGGAGCAGGCGATCTTCTGGAGATGCAGACCCATGACACACCAAACCTGTGGCATTATCTGCCTTTACATTAGCAGAAATGCAAAGTAGACACGAGAGGCTCATTTCTAGAAAACGGGGCTCGGAATCATGTGTGATGAGGTTCTCTTTCAAGGTGCTGTCGGCTTTCCTTGTTCTGGGTAGAACAGGAGTACGGGACAGTGATAGCATTGCAGGAATTGGGTTCCCAAAGCCCAGCAGGAGAGATCCTGCTGACTTCTTCAGGAGTTAGCTCAGCCCCTGGTTGCATTCAGAACAATGTTGCTGTACACGTGTGTTTTTCCTCCCCTATCTTATTTTAAATTAATAGCTGTAAAATGCGTTGGTTTGTTTTTTATCGGCATTATACTTCCGTGTTTAACAAAATGACAGTTTTTGAATTATCTGAGAAAAAAGGAGCACTAGCACATCAAAATCATTCCAGTGGAAGAGTTCATTTTTCCACCTGCTGTTCGGCTCTGCACGATGGCCATGAACTTAGCATATTGATATATGGGACTTTCAGAGATATTACGCAGCTGTGAAGCATCATCATTTGTCCTTTTTACTTTGCCCTGTGCTTTTACAAGGATTTAAACTATGTTGATTTTTCACCTTATCTCGCTGTGCTGATGTCCTTGACTTACAGGTACAACTGCAGCTGAATGGATGCCAGACCTCCATGTCCTTCCATTGAAGGGATTTCTTAGAAGGATTCTACATCTCTGGAAGTCATCCCATAGAGATGTGCTGCACAGACCAAAGATAATAGAAAGGACCCTTCATAATAGGCTTCTTATGGCTTGTGTGTTTCTGCTCCAGGGCAAGTTATATTACAACAACTCACGAAGAGATAGGGATCATTTTGGGATGTAGTTCTTTCATTTTTGTGTCTAGTACCCCATTGGCTTTTTATACTGTCAAGTTCAGTCTTGTATTATCATGGCTCAGTGGTCTATAACAAGGGTCAATCTATACCTGGCGGGCTGAGTCCAGCCCATGAAGAGATTTTATCCAGCCCATCAAACACTCTACAGAAATTTAAATATCCCCTGACATCCTTCAGCAAGCGGGAAGCGGGGCAGCATTGGTTAGGGACAGCTGGGCTGGGAAGGAGCAGTGGGTGGTCAGAATCAGGCCTGTGGCACCAGGGATTGGCAGAAGCAGATGCTGACTCAGGTAGGCTGGCAGCAACAGTGGGAGAAGGGTCATCATCAGGGATCCAGGTTTTCCGTTTCCTGGGGAAAAACAGAGAAAAACGCGGATTTCCTCCTTTACCAAAGGAAAATGTGGATTTCTCATTTTAACAGAGAAACCTGTGGATTTTGCAGTTTGTCAAAGAGCTCTGTGCAGGCTGGCAGAGGTGCAGCCTGCAAGGGAGCGGGAGGAGGGCGGTCAGGCAGTCGGCTCCATGTGCATGTGGCCTCCAGGCAGCCTGGAGAGCAGCTCCCACAGATAAGTGGTGGGGGGATTGAAGCCCTCATAGGGAGAGTGGGAGGAAATTGGGTAGGGCTGGGGCTGCAATGTGTGGCCGCAGGGCCCCAGCAGGGAGCAGGATGGGGCCGTGGGCAACTCATCCAGGAGTCAGGGGGGTGGGGACAGCTCCCCGGTGCTGCACGCACTCCTGGAGAGCAGGGGGGACCTGTGCCCCTCAGATGTGCATGGGACGGGGGCTGGTATGGGTTGCCTGCTGTGGGCTTGGGCTCCCACTGTGCTACCCTCCCTTAGGGCTTCCACAGCCCAGTGGGTGCAGCCAGGTGCTGCAGGGCTGCAGGAAACCTGCTTGCCGCTGTGAGCTCCATGCTGCTCTGGCGATGCGTCCCCTGCATGCATGGCGGCAGCAGGGGTGGCAGTGCGGGGTTGTGCCCCTCACTGTTGCCATGCAGGCAGGAGGCACTGCTGCAAGCTCCGCGCTGCCCTGATGCACTCTTCCCCTCCCACCCCCACCACTTGGGGTGCAGCCCTGTTCCCTCCCCCCACACCGTTACTTTGGGTCTGCCTGGACTGTCTGCCCACCTCCCTGTTCCCCTCCCTGCCTCCCTACCCACCTCCTCTCCCTCCCTGCTGGCTGTACACACACACACACACACACATACATAATGGTGCTTCATTTTAACTGTAGAAGAACATGGAGTTTGAGTTCTTTAATCAGAGAATTTTGGATTTTTTATCGGAGAATTTGGCATTTTTAAACCAGGATCCCTGGTTATCAGGAAGACTGGGTCTTGTGGTAAAGAAATAAGAAAGATATGCCCAAATGCCAACGTGAGAGCAAGCCGTGCTCATAGCATGGGGAGGAGGAGTGATGGGTACGGTTAGCAGCGTTCCCACCCATGCTGATTGGCAGGGGGCGGGCAGACGCTGCCCGGTTAAAAAGGGGAGCGCGCCAAAACAACGGGGGGGACCCACGTAATATCGGAGAGGACTGATCACCCTCGCCGGAGGTCCTGCGTCCGTGAAAACCTGGACGGCCCCATCACGATTTGGTATACCATATGCTCAAGAGCTCCCGAGGAATCGGCGAACTAGATTCCAGACACAGCTGTACGAGATTGTTGCCTAAATAGTGAGTAAAAGCGATTTTCTTATCTCACTGCCTCCCCGGTGTGTTTCTGTTGACGGAGAGAGAGACAGAAGAAGGAGGAAAGGCCTGAACCCTTTTGTCCCCGACCTACTCGAATAGATTGGGCTCAACCACCCATAGTTAGGTTGCACAGGTCCATCTGCACACTGAAGTGCCGAGAAGTTGGCAGGGGCTCAGCAGGTGTGACATGGTATAAGGCAAGAGTGGCAAGTACTGGATCATAAATAAATCCGTTATTTCAATGGGGTGTGGCAGGACTGGGCCCCAGAGGTGGGCACAGGTGGCCATGCTGGCTGTGCAGCTTCTGCCTGGCTCAGTCTCTAGGGTTGCCCTCCCTTGATTGCTTGCCCACCATGCATTGTCCTTATGGAAGATTAGGTAAGAGAGGCTGCCCACAGGGCTTGGAGTGAGCCTCAGTGTGCAAGTTGCTGCTGGGTCCCTCCCAGACCCCACTAGTCTCAGTTGGACCCCTAAGGTCAATAGCCCTCTCAGCCTCTCTGTGCCTCTGCAGGGCACCTGTAGCCTTAAGTGCTCAATGCATGGCTCTGTCCTGCTCTACACCCTACCCCGGGTCTCATGGGTCTTACTGTACCATCACTTGTCTTG
Organism: Alligator sinensis; assembly: GCF_000455745.1. Classification (NCBI taxonomy): domain Eukaryota; kingdom Metazoa; phylum Chordata; order Crocodylia; family Alligatoridae; genus Alligator; species Alligator sinensis. Next base: position 2,637,539 of record NW_005842014.1, read on the forward strand.
TAGAGGTTTTTGCCTTATTGGCCTCCTCTCCTTTTGCTCTTGCTGGGCCTTATACCTCAGGGTCATGGTACTGGACTTGGTTTCTAGGCTCCAGCCTCCCTTACTGTGGATCCTGGACCCTGTCAGTTTACGGCAATGACCCCTCCTGGACCCTTGGCCCCTTCTAGGCCTTGGCCCTGCTTCTGGGCCAGTTGAGATCTCCAGGCTCACTGACTCTGCTTGCCCCTTTGGGGCTACAAGTCACTGACTCTGCTTCTAGCCCCTCTCTGGGCTACTGGCTCACTATGGCTTGAGCCTAACCTCAGCAGGGCTCACGGCCAAACCACCGGCGCAATTTAAATAAAAAGCATCTTAGCTCTGTGACAGACACCCAAGCCCTCTCTGACACCCAAGCCCTCTCTGGGTTTAACATAAAATAGAGGTCACCTGCCTGCATTAACAAGCCTCTCTCTGTCCCCAGCAACTTCCTCTGTTCCCAGGTCAGGAGCTCTGCTGCTAGGGGCTCCTACCTTCATGGCTCTCGGGGATGGACTTCCCGACTGGCTCAGGCTCTGGACTTATAAGGCTCAAGCCTGGCCCCTTGCTGTCAGGTGAGTCCTTAATCAGCCCCCTGCTGTCCCTACACCTGTAAGCTACTTCTCAGGCAGCTTCTCCTCTTAAAAGGACATTTGCACTAAGTGCCCTGTCACAGGGGGTGTTGAGCTGTTGTTGTAGCAGAAACTTTTCCTAAGTCCTGTCCAGGTCTCAGGTCACTGTCCTGCCTTTGGACCAAACTGTTATAACCCGGGCGGTACTCCAAGGGATCAAAGCAGGTGCACAAGCGCTGTGGGAGGTGTAGGGACTCTCTTCCCCCTATAGAGCAGAGCCAGACCACCACTGGGGACTTAACCATATACCTTTTAATGAGGGAACAATACTGGGAACATAACCAGTATAAACCAGGGGGGTATAGGGATTCAACAAAGGTTTGACACTTACAATCATAGACATATTCATCCAGTTGACAAAAGACAGGTTAACCAAAATGTAAAACACACACAGCAGAACAAACAATACTGGTTGGTATTACTGGAAATACAAAAGGCACAAAATACAAAATGTCAAATGACAAGGAATATAGGGCCTAGGTACCTGGAGGGGGAGAAAGGGAGAAAACACAATGGCCCCTTTCCACTGCAAGAAGAATTTTACCTTGTTAGCTCACTCACCCCAAGTCACCAAAGCTGGGACTTTAACTTGGATCTCTCACATGGTAGGCAAAAACTCTGCCGCACAGCCACCAGTGCTTGCACTGCTCCAAACTGATAGGGGTCTTGACCTTCCTGGAGCCCCGACCTCACATCAAGCTGTCTGGCCTCTGATTGGAGGTGCTGGAAGCAGAGCTGGGAACCCCTCAGGTCGCTGCTCAGATCCTTGCTGGAGCGGGGGAGCCTCTTCTGCCGGCCACAGCCTCTCGTAGGTTATCCTGGAGCCCAGTGAGGAGCCTCTCCTGCCGGCTGCACACCGCGCTGCTGAGGACCCCAGTGCTGCCTGCAGGTCCCACTCCTTCAGGCTCTTCTGGGGCAACTGCTCCCGCCCAGCTCTTGCCAGCTCCTTGAAGCTCCTTCCTTGTGGTCCCTCGCTGGTCTCTTCCCTGAGTCAGCCACACTGCCCCTTTTATCCCCCTCCAGGTGACCCACAGGGCCAATCAAGGGACATGGAGGGTGAGTCTCTGGGGCCTGATTGGTGAGGAAAGGGAATCCCAAGTCCTCCAATCATCTTTTGCCCTTTCAAAACCCCTGGGCTAGGTCACTGCCAGCCAGTCCATCCCACTGTACTAACTCATCCTGCTGTTAGTGAAAGGTTGCCACCCCCCAGTCTATAGATTTCCAGTTTCTCTGCCCACTCCCCACCTTGCGATTTTTCCAGTATCTGGCCAGCATGAAACCTACACTAATCCAGGCCTGTGCCTTTGTGCCTATACAGATGCAAAACACACTATAAAATGCATCTGACCAATGTAATGCCTGGTCTAATCCCTGAGGTTACACTAAGGGCCTTGTTACACAGTAATTTTGGCCAGCTCCTGGAGCTCTTAACCCCTGGACTGTCTGCACACTAACACCTTAGAGTGGTTTTAAGGACTCATTATATGGCTCAAAGTGACTCCTCTCCAGGACAGGATTATCTCTGATCCGCACTACCCAGCTCCTGTTCCAATAAGGTGTGCACCCCCCCCCGCCCCGATGTGCCACCCAATTGAAGTCCTCCAAGATCCCAGGATCTCTCACTCCCCCAACCATACAGCAGGGATAGAAACCTGTCCTGGCTCACCAGCCCTCTAGGGCAGGGGTGGACAAAATGCGGCCCACGGGCTGGATGCGACCCTCCAGGCCGTTCTATCTGGCCCGCGGGGCCCCTAAAAAATTTCGAAAATTAATATTTATCTGCCCCTGTGGCCCTCGATGGCTTGCCAAAACTCAGTAAGCGGCCCTCCACCTGAAATAATTGCCCGCCCCTGCTCTAGTGGCAACTCACAGCTACAGCTCCTAGCCCTGCCTCCAGGTGCAAGTCACAGCGGTGCAGGCAGGGGACAGTCAGAGAAGGTTTTTTGACTAGGGGTATGACTCCTTCAAACTCCAAGCTAGCAGTAACACCAATCAACATTTGTGCAGCTTAGATCATAAGGTGTAACAGGGCCCTAAGGATAAATTTGGCCTATGTTCCCTCTCCCTGACTGGACTTTGTGTTCTTTTATCACTTTCCCCCCAAATTTTATTTAAACAAGTTTTATGTAGTTGTAAAACCAGATGACAGGTTCAGCTGTCCTCATCTCTGTGTTTCTTGATTGTAAAAAAAAAAAAGGTTTTGATGAAAATCCTTTTTGTTCCTTTGACATCTGTTCTTAGCATTCTGTGGCTTTGAAACCATTTCTGCATTTTCTGAACTTGAGCTGTGTGATTAATCTTAATGTCCTTATAAAGATTTTCAATCAGTCCCTAATAGTAATCCAGAGCCCAAAATATCTGCCATAAAATTATCTTTCGGTCAATGTAGATATTAAAGAAAAACATAATGCAAAATATATTGTTTAAAAAAATCATATTTTTCTCAAGCTCTGGCTAATTTTAATTGCATGCTTTTTTCAAAAAAGTCATTTATTTTCATATTCTACATTTTTCCTCCCGCTGTGCATTATTTGAGGCTCACAGTCATCTTGATATCCATCTTTTTGAGCCATTTTCATAGCTCTTCAAGACTTCTTTGAATTACTTGTGGAGTTCTAAGGATTAAGGTGGCTCTCAGCTCATGCAACACTGTTGTTCAATTAATTTAGGCACAGTTAGTCGTGTTCATTAAGTGCATTCAATCTGAAGGCACCATCGCAACAAAGAAATCCTGGCCACTTTTAATTCCTCACTGAAACTTTCACATTTTGCTTCTCACTCAAGCATTGTCTCTTATCTTTTGTAGCATTTCTTTTTCTGCCAAGTGAAATATTTAGGGCCAGAGTCTATTCCTGACCATTGCAATTTATTTGCTATTTATTCTTCCTGCTGGAATCAATCAGATTCTTCAAGGAATGCAATGCTAATTGGTCTGAGGAAGGGAGGTGGAATTTGCCCCTTAAAACATTTCCCCATATTGCTGTTTTTTAATCTGCTCACCAAAGTTTTAAGGAGAATGCCCACAAACAACTACTCCCCTTCTGCCTACATACAAATGCTGCTGCTGCCAGGAGAATGGGATTCAAAACAAAATTATAACCACTGAAAAGAAAAAGCAGAACGAGTCAGAAAGGGAAACGATTGCAACAGAGTCACTAATTTGATTATAAACAATCTCCAAAATTCACATGAAGCAATTATTTTGTTGAAAAGCTGGAAAGGAAATTGTATTGCAGCCATTTCCAAACTGCCATTCAAAACACAAAGGGGAGCAGCAGTGTCTGACAGAGTTATGGTGACCTGCAGCTTTTCTTCATGCTTCTATTAACGGGAAATGCACCTTATAATAAATATTCTATTATGCACGTATACACGTGTATGCTGAGAAGCAGCTACTGTGCCTTTGTCCATCGGCAATGTGCTTAGGAATAACAGTACTTTGCATTTAAATAGTAGATAGCCACTGCCAGTCACCCCCAGGGTCCAATCTTTGGCTCCTGCATTTTTTTCCTCTTCATTCCCAAGTGACTTTACCCACAAATCACTTTGCTTTTCTTTATTGCTTCTCTGCAGCCCTTCCAAAATCCATTCAGCCCTTTCAAACTAAAACCCTGAGAAGTGAGACCTCTGCAGAGTAACTCTGGAAAGGCTTCAGCAAGCTTGCCTGGGAGATGTGGGATGATGTCGTAGGATCTCCCAATTGCTACTGGAAGGAAGGGAAACTCAGCCCTTGGCCTGTGGAGTTGCTTCATCCAACCCTCAGCGGCCCAAAGAGTCTGGAAATTTGGCATGGGGAGTGGGGGAGTGGTAGCAGTGTTATTTGCTCCTTTTCTTCTGCCAACTTTCTGGACTCATGGGGAACCCTGAAGGCTGCATAATGCAGTCCTACGTGCCAGCGTGCAGTCGGATCCAGACACATGGGGTTGGGCCAGCACCTGGCCACGTTTGGCCATATAGGGTAGGGCAAGGGTGGGCAAAATACAGCCTGTGGACCAAATCTGGCCCGCCAGGGAATTTCATTTAGCCCGTAGGCACCCCCAAAAATTGTACCCCACTACCCTTTGTGCCTCACTCCCACCCGTGTGTGCAGAAGGGCCCAGCCCAGCCAGCACACAGCTTCCAGGAGGTGGGGGTGCTGCCGCCACTGCTGCAGCCGCTGGGGGACCTGCTCTGTTTCCCCAGCCTCCAGTGGCTCCTCTTCATCTCCATGCTGCAGTGCTTGCTCTTGGCAGAAGGTAGGGAAGTGGCAGGGCTGTGGGGAGGGAGAGGGGGAGCTGCAGCTGGGTGGGAGTGTGGAGCGTGGGGCTGGTGGGAGTATGGATCCAGTGCCCGGGGGGCAACGGGAGCGTGGCACTCAGGTGGGCAGGGTGTGGGTGTGATGGAGGGTTGAGGGGGTGTGAGGACCCTCCCACACACTCCCCCCAAGGTGCACAGTCTCTGCCACTAGTGGGAGCAGCAGGCTGCTTGGGGTACTCATGGCCTGTGCAGGCACTGCTGACCGGTGGTGTGTGGCTCTGGCCAGCACTGCATGTGGTGGCAAGGAGCGCAGCCAGGCCGGCCTGCCTCTATTGTGCAGGGCTGCCTGCCACGCATATGCCCTTGTGTGCCACCAAGGGAGGCCCCGTGCAATGGAGCCTTTGCTGCTGTGCAGGTTCCCAGGCAGTGTTGCCAGGTCTTAAATATGAAATTATCATATTGGAAGCTCAAAATTACCATATTTTCTGAAAAACAATTGTACACTGAAAAAGTATGCAAATAAGTATGCAAATAAGCCATCTTCTTTTTTAAGTAACATCATGTTGCCTTCTACTGTTATCATCACATCCTGAACCACTCTACTTGATGCTGCCCACTATGACGTTTTGTTTAACTTTCTCTGACTGGTTAAACTGAATTTATTACTATAATTATTCTTCTCTCTTTGTTTTGAGGTTCAGGTCTGTGTACTGAAAATTGTTATGAAGTTACTTTGTCCTGCACACTGTAACTTGCAGTGAGTGAGTGCGAACTGGGTCATCAACGTTGAAATGTTTCTATTTTTTTAGGTAAGCAGTCATAAGAAAGCACTGACAGCGAACCTGAAAGTCAGTTAAGACTCCCTGAGAGTAACTTGGGTTTTACATACGCTGCATCAATTAACTGAATACAAAATTATCATACATTTTGAACACTTTTAGTATTATCTATTGCATATCATACAAGGGTTGAAATTATTGTACAAGTACAATAATTATCATACACCTGGCAAAACTGGTACTGGGACTCTGCCGGGAAGCAGGGGGTAGGGATCTCCTCCACTTCTGGTGGAGTCCCAAGATCTGCACAACAGAGGGTGGGGAAGGCAGCTGGCTCCATTGCACGGGGCTTCCCCCAGTCGTGCACGAGTGCCGGGAGCTGCACATGTGCTGCAGGCAGCCCTGCATGATAGAGGCAAGCTGGCCTGGATGCACTCCTTGCCACCACATGCAGGGCTGGTCAGTCATGCACCGGTGGGCGGCGGTGTGCCAGCCAAAAGTGCCCCAAGTGCCTGCTGCCTGCTGTTGCTGCCAGCAACAGGGGCTGTGCAACATGGTGGGGGGGATATGTGAGGGGGTCCCCACACCCCCACCCCATTTGTCACACCCCACAAACCCCAAACACCCAGCCACACCCCCTCACAAACCCTATGCCCAACCATACAACCCCCCATCCACACCCCACACACTCCTATACTCTTACAACAGTAAAACTTTATCTTTGAGTTATTATGCAATCATCTCTATATACGCTATGCAAACACAAATCGTGACAAAAATGTTTTTGGTAATAAAATTCAAATATGTTATAGTAGGTGTTTGAATTTTGGTATGTTTTGGTTTTTTTCTGGTTCCAAGATGACAGCCCTCCCCTCCCAAAAGGACTACTTCTGGGGGTAAGGGGAGGGACTTCCAGTGACCAAGGACAGGGATTAGGGGCAGGACTTCTGGTCCCAAGATGGCAACCAGGGGCCAGGGCACCTTTGAAGGGGCAGGGCTACATTTGTGGCCCTCAACAGCTCACCAAAACTCATTAAACGGCTCTCCAGGCAAAATAATTGCTCACCCCTGGGATAGGGCCACTACACTGGATTGCATCTGCAGACTGACCCCAAACACTGACCTTGATAAGGGATCCGGCCCATGGACTAACCCCACAGCATTCATTCAAGCTACAGGGCTGGGAGTTTGGGCACTACTGCTCTAACTGGGAAACAGTGTTCAAGGACGGTAGCATGAGAGGGCCTTCATGCCGTCTGCCAAATCGAAGCAATGACCAAAGCTTCGCGTGGTCCTAGTTGTCAGGGCATGTTCTGCACTCTGCTCTGTGATGGTATACCTGCTACTGTAATAATAAATCATAGTTCAAAACACCAGCTTCCAAGTCACTTGCTACCAATAGGTACATTTTGTGTAAACAGCTTCACTTACAATACTTGCCAGCACTTCCAGTTTCTTACTTCAGGAGAACAAAGTTTCTTTAAAAAAAGAACAAATTAGTTTAAAAACAACTTTGCTGATCTCTAAAATGAGTTTGGCTATGGTTTTGGTTCAAGATTTGGGCAAAGGTTTATCTGTTCTAATTTCACTGAGACCAGTTTACCCGTCCTTCTGCTGAAACCTTAGAGAGCTGTATCATGCTGCATGAAAGCACAGTGCTGTTTATCCTCAGCTCTATCATAAATGCTTCTGCCCATTCATCTTAACTTTCATGTAGCCATGATGCCTCTTCCCTGGATGCCAGATGTTTACACCAGGCTGGCAGGTGAAAACTGCTAGAAAGGAATGCTGTTTTGATGACTGTCTCTATAGCACGTTCCTTCCAGTGTTCATTTGTGCATCTGTGACGACAGGAATAAATAAGACTTAGTACTCCTCTAATGCAAGAGCTGTTCAAAATGCAACTTTATTAGTAATAGATTTAGAGATTTCTAAAGAGGTGAACATCTGCCGGAGGGAGAAAGTTAACTAAGAACTATGAGAATATGCAGCAAGGCAGAGTATTGCTCCTGTGATTTCTCTTTACATGAAATGAGTGGCATTAGAAGACTAAGTAAAGACGCTTCCCTGAACTCTGGTTAGTTAGACTACTAAAGCCAATAGGAAGTCCTGATGGACTCACCCTGAGCCAAACTGTCAACCCTTGACACTGATAGAAACACTAAATTGATATAAACTGATTGGACCCAGAGTGGCCCTACATCCAGGTTTCAAGTATGCCAGTAGGAGTGACTGTGTGAGACCAGCTCTGCAATGGAGTGACTGGGATATGATACTGCTATGCTGTATAAATGTCTTATTTTCCCAGCAAAGTAATGTGTCTAGACCTGATGAAGAATGTCTTGCATTTGAAAGCTTACCTCACTCTATCCCAGCTACATAGTTGGTCCAACAAAAGGTAGCACCCTAAAAATCCTTGCCTCTCACATTACTTTCCCAAGTAACCTCCTTGCAACAGATGAGCTAAGTTGTCCACCAGCACCAGCGGGACTTGTGACCCAGTCTCATCTGACTGTGCTGACAAGGTGCCTGGTAGATGTGCAAGAGTATAGTCATTATTCTTCTCAGTAACAGGTGTCCTCCAACCTGAGCTGAGAAGATCTGAAGATCCTACTCATAAGATAGGCTTTTGTCATGTATTTTTGGAGGGAATATAAGCAATATTTGGTGTAAGTCAGCCATACCAAAATAAAGATGAACAAATCCCACCAGTATTTTGATTTTAACCTTCCCTTTTTAATGGAGGAAACGTTTTAAAATTCAGTCAACACAAGGAATAATTATTCTGGTTGTTTTAAAGGCCTATCCCATGACCCAGGAAGCCGGATTCTAAACGCTCTCTCTCAACAGTGCAAATTGCAAAACTCTAATTGAAAAGTAAGACTGATATAGAAAATGAGACTGTAAAACCATGCAACAAGCATGCAGCACAAACATTTTGAAACTGCTTTTTGGAACAGAAGGGATGAGGAGATAAATATTAAAAGTCAACCTAATAATAGCAATGCATAATATATATGATGATTCCAAGAGTATTTTTAGACAGGGATGCATTACTGAAATATGCAACTGAAATATCACCCAGTGAGACTCCAGCATAATTAAGCAATGATTAATCAATACTTAACTAAAGAGATTAAGCTCAGGAGAAACAATTAATTGAAGTTAAGTGAACTTTGACAGCTCATATTGAACGAAGGCTCTAATTAACCAAAGTATTGTGCATCCTCTAAGTGGAAGGTTGTGCAGACTTCAGATGCTAACAACAGGGTAGGTCCCATTCTTCCTATAGATGGGTAGATAATGAAGAGGCTTGGATGTGGAACTGCACATCACACTATTGTAAAGGAGAAACTCAACTTTTTTCTACACGTCCAATGCACTAGTTGGCAACTTGAATCTTAGATCTTATACTAAATGCAGATAGAGAAATAAATACCGGGCAGTATCAGACTCAAATACTGGGGCATGACGACCCAGGCTTAATGGGTCAGTTATCAGCTGAGGTATCTTATTGTTATAGAGGAGAAAAAGAATAGATTCAGAATTGTGGAAGAGGTAGGCCTTTAACTCCTTTGGGCCACCCCTTCTTATTTATATCACAACTAGCGTAAAAGCCCGCCAAAAATGATGGGCAAAAATAGGCTACTTGTTATAGGGTACCACGTTTCTGTTATCTACTGTGTCATTACCAACTTAAGCTGTTCTGCCTGGTCTTCTTCTATACAATGGGTATCCATCCACATTTCCAGGTGTCTCCTCTATAAACTCTTTCAGATGTTTCTTTAGACATCGATGATTTTCCATTCATGGTGCATTTGGATTCAATCCTCCACATGGTCCATGAAGCATACATCTCATCACAATGATCTTCACGTGGAGGTTAGGAGGCACTGTTTCACTGTTAGGGTGGCTAGGGTCTGGAACCAACTTCCAATGAAGTGGTCGTCACTCCTAACTTGGGTAAATTCAAAAAGAGGTAGGATGAACACCTGTCTGGAGTCATGTGATCCCAGTGTGTGTTCCAGCCAGTGGTGGGGTGTTAGACTAGATGATTTATTTAGGTCCCTTCTGACCCCTAACTAATATGAAACTATGAACACAACAGACAATGCACCGTTGTATGATTGAATGTTTGTTTTAAAGTTCTGGCAATGCTCTTTTTTCTGATTCATCATCAAATCCCGCAAATACTCTGGAAATGATCTTCTTGGAGGCAGAATCACTTTACCTTTATGACAACAACTCCCGAATTGGCCATCTGACAGCCTTTCAGCTTGGATGTTTAAAGAGTTACAAAATTGGCGCACCATGTTCATCAATCCACAACTATGTTTCTCAGTCTCATGTTCAGTGAATCTGTTGTTGCCTACTCTTTCAGCCTGTCTTCTACTGTTTCTGCAAACCCTTTGCCTTTCCATTGCATTTCTCCTACAATGTCCTCTTTGCTCATTTGTTTCATTTTGTCTTACTCTTGCCATTCTTTCTGCATTCAGTTGCTGTCTATTCTCTGCTTCACCTTGGTAAGGGTGTTATGGGGTAAAGTTAAAGCAAGGGTGTTAAGGGACTATTTTTGCTCGTATAGTGAGAATACACCATAACTAATTGAAATCAATCACTAAAAGTCCAGAAAAGTGAGCGCAAATCTGCTTTTTGAGCGTGACAGACAGAATGACAAAGACACAAATGAAGCAAATTATTATAGAGGATAGTGATATAACAGTGCTGAGATCAGCCCCTCTGATCAGTTCTAGGTGTTATAGTAAGAACAAACCCTTGCTGCAGAGGGGCTACAGTCTACTTAGAAATGATAGTAAAATACTTGGGTGAAATGAGAAACAGTGAAATGATGTCACCAGGATCACACAGCAGAAGAGTAGCAGAGCTGGGAAGAGAACCAGAGAGCACACCACCCCTCCTATAGTGTGCCTGAACAAGGTCAGGTCTCTAGCATGCAAAGCGCACTGAAAAGATTCAGCTTGAATAGCTACATGACTGTGCATTACTGCTGTAGTGCGCCCTTACCATATCTCCTGTTCTTCACTCACTAAAGTGTTTATTGTCCATCCATTAAGTACAAGTGTGCTTAGCTCCAGAGGTGCTACTTACTGTATAAAATTCACCTCAAGCAGGAGAGCATGCAAGGCCTGGGAATCACTTCAATGGCTCATACACCTTGTGTTGGCTCTCTACCAGAGTGAATTTCGCCTTTTGCTATAACACAGCAAACACCCTTCTTTCAGCAGCAGTTTCTCCATCTCTGACACAAGTCATCCTGCTTTACCTCTGCCTAATGCATTATTTCCACAACGATGGACCTCCTTTCCTTTGAGCCCCATTATTTCTGTCAACAGGGAGAGACGCTTGCTAAAATTGGCCTATCTCAACTGATCTACGTTTGAAAGTACGAACATGTGGGGAGAGGGAAATCCGCTTCATTAGAAATCTGTTTTGTAAGTTAGCACCAAAGTGTAGGTTATACCCCCAGTCATCCAGCCCCATAATAAGAACTAATGTACAAGGGGTCGTACCTATTTATCAGAAATATTTAATAACAGAGAAAAGAAAGTGCATTAGCAAGTCAAGCCCTGAAATAGTAGGAAATGCTAGAATTCAGGTTATCCGAGTGATTGTAATTAGCCCCCCTGTGTGTCTCTGCATTATGATTCATGCTCTTTAGTTATATAATGACATACTACAGCTCCCTTCATGTTAGTCCTCATGCCCATTTGATCTCAAGCTCTGAGCACAGTACAGACCTTCACTAATGTAGAGGCAGCATGCTGCTCTGGGTGTGGGTCAGAAGCTAGAGGATGAAGATGAAAGGATGAAGACCTTTCTTGGGGGCTTACCAGGCTTTGTGTTAGAGATCAGTTGAAAGCTAGTTTCAATTTTTTTTCCTGGCTCTGAGAGCAGGCTGTGGCCAAGTAATTAGAGCAGGAGCTGGAGACAGCATAGCCAGTTCCATAGATCTAGCATGTTCATTTAGATGGGATATGGGCTCTATGGGTCATCATAAGACAAAGAGATGGGTTTTATTATAATGATAAGGCAGCCTCCCATGTTAGTGATGTGGGCTCCTGGTCAGTAAGAACAGATGCAGAACACTGAAACCAGGCTGTATGAGTAGAGGTGAACTGGCTCCCAGCCCAGTACACCATGCCTTAGATCAAAAGTATTTTGAAGTAGTAGGTTTTGGTATCTCTCACCCCATGACTTCCTACCAGAAGTATGAATAGGTACAACATTAATAGGGATGACAACCACGCAAGATTTCACATTAGTTGGCAAATTAGGTGAATTCTAACCTAATGCAACAGAGGGCTAGGTTAGTTAGAGGAAGTCACCAGAGAGAAATCAGACTTTAGATGTCAAAAGTAGGGTTGAATATTTGCCTAGTCGAACAGTCAGTCAGTCAGCATGTGCAAAAAAAAGAAAAAACCAAAACCAAAACCCACAATGCTTTGTTCCAGTGCCTTGCTATACTTCTCCCAATTCCACTGTTTCTTCTTACAGCTTTGGACGATCGGGAGCTGGAGTCTGATGTGAATCAGTGACGGCCTGTGCTGACCGTATGGGAAGCCATCCAAGACCTGGCAAGATGTTGGCTGTGGATGACCAGGTACTGAACTGACACAGCACAAGTCAAGTGAGTAGTCGTGGTTCAGTCTGGAAGAGCAGAACGTGCCACACTGCTTAGGGTTGTGAATGAGAACAAGATCATTCTGTGAGGTCCAGTTTGCAAGTTGTTCATCATTGGCATCTATGTCTGTGGAGTCCCAGTCCATGTGGTGGCTGTTAAAGTCTCCAACGTGGATGGCTGGATGAGGCAGAGCTGGTACAACTTGTTAGTACCAGTTGACTTTGGTAACTGTGTAGACATTTGCAGCCCAAAACCCACCAACGTGGATGGCATCGCAGAGGTTGTTGGACATCACCTGAACTGAGTCTGTGATGTCAGACCAGACATGTGGCTTAGCCATGCTTTGGATGTGGAACATAAAACAGCGAGTCAAATCCTCCAATTTTGTAGCATCTAGCTTCAGCAGATGGAATGTGCGTCTCCTGTAGACATACAGTGTCGACCACATGTCGATGAGCAAGAACACTGATTAGGCTTCGCTTGGCAGCCAACAGACCCTTAGCATTAAGATTCAGAGTGCAGGCCCAATGGCATGAAAGCCATAGGAGTGCACGACGTTTGGGTGCTCGGTGACAGTAACACTGGGATTCTTTGAAAAGTTTTCAGAATTTGGTTTCCTAGGAGGATCATTAACTTCCCTGGCATGGACCAGGTACTGACAGTTGGCACGACGTAAACTCTGATCCATTGCCAACCTCACGGTCAAATAAAATTTGATCAATTGACTGGCCAAATAATACACAGAAAAAAGCACAGATTTTCCATTAAGAAATGTGTCAAAAACAATAAATATCATATTCCTGTTAATAAAACTACAAAAACAATGTAGCGGGTTTTTTTGTAAATCTTTGACTGATCAAAAAATAGTCAGCCAGTCGACAATATTGACCAGGAAACTGACCAGCTTGCCAACCCTAGTCTAAAGCCAGGAACTAGAAATGAATACACCCAAACTTTCGGAACAGTTTTGAAAAATTTGGCAAAAGTATTTGTGTGGGATTCATGTTTGCCTTGACTTCAAAATTTGAGTGCTTTGCAAAAAGCCCTATCAAATAAATTATTCACTGAAACATGGTCAGTTTAGTGGCACTGATTGGTCTCTGCTGGCAAGTAACAAACACAAATGCTAGCAATTCATGCCTCAAATTCCTCAATTGTGTCACCAGAGAGCTGAGCTAAGCGACCATTTATTTAATATTAAACAAACATTATATGATTGTTAAATGAGCATTAGAGGAGCCATATGCAAGAGATTAATCATGTTATGCCATGATTAGATTTGATAAGCATGAGATATATATAGGAATTATTTTCTTACTGCAGTGGCAGTATTTGTATCTAATACCATTTGGAGAAATAATGTCAGCTCTAATGGCATAACCCAATGAAATCTAGATAATCACACTCAAAGTGGTAAGTTATTTAAACAAATAGAAGTGATTTAGCTACCATCACACCATAAAATCAGGAAATGGAGAGCTGAATGTGCTTAGGATCTACGAAGATTGGGTCCTGTGTTCTTAATCAGGATTTTTAAGTGCTAAATTGTGGGAATTACCGGTAAATAGTAAGGAGCTATACAGGTAAACTCCAAATTTACCCCTAAAATCTACACTTCCATGATCAATATAAACTAAGCAAGGGTTTGCCTTTTAAATAACTAGATAGCCACATAAAATTAAGCAGATATCAACTGAAATATTCACTAATGTGCCATAACTCTTTGAAACAGATATCTAATCATCTTGCTGCGGTTTCCTTGTTAAAACCCAATTCAAAATGCCTATACATGGCTCCCATGTTTAATTTATAAGTGTATAATTATTCACTTTTATTAACTATATGACAGCAGAATTGATCCCATTTCAAATCTCAGTAAGTTTTCTCTTAATAGGCAAATGCATCAGCCTACGACAACTGCCTCCATTAAACCTAAATTAAATGCTTATTTACGATACTTAATTTTTATGTGTTACCAAACAGAAAGACGTTAAGTTGTAGCCCAAAGCAGTCCAACAACATTCTCAGAGGCTTGTAGGTAATGTTTCAATTTAAAGACCTGGTTCGAGAGTGCTCCTTTCTGGAAACGCTACCCAGGGTAGCAGGTGGTGCACAGGGCTTGGGGCCAGGGTCCAGAATGCATGGCCTCAAGGCCTAGGCAGGGAGTGGGATGGGGTCATGGGCAGCTCGTCCACGGGGTAGCGAGGGGGCTGGCTCCCCACCACTGTGCATACTCCCAGAGACTGGGAGCAATGGCAGGAGCAGGGCACGGGCATATCAGGGCTGCTCAGCACTACAAAGCAGGGGGGGCGGGGGCAGCCACAGCTGGGCCCACATCTTCGTGAGCGAAGGGGCAGGGACAGCTCTGATTTTCCATGATAAAAAAAACCAAAATCAAACACCAAAATGTATAGGTATTTATAATTTATTTTTATAGTGATTGGGGCACTAGTAGGCTTCCACATAGATTTAAAATTGTAAATATATCAATAAAATATTGTGTTCAACTGACACCAATATATATATATATAGTGGCGTTTCATTTTAATCATGAAAAAATGCAGATTTGGGGGGTTTTAATCAGAGAATTTGTGATTTAAAAAAAAAATCAGATAATCTGCAGTTTTTTAAACAGAGAAAACCAGGATCCCTGCTGCTAAACATTTGGTTTGGGCACCCATGTCGGGTATGGGTGATCCAGGCAGAATGAGAGACTTAAACAAGGTTCTCCCACCCCTCTGGTGGATGCTGTGACCAATGAGTCATTTTGTAATAGGCAGCTCACTTGCTCACTCTCCACAAATGTGATTTGATCATCCAGCAAAAAGTTTTGGCACTGACAGAGTTACATCTTTCATCATTAAGAACATAAACTATCATTTAAAAATTCCCGATCATCTTTACTTTGTTCTCATGCCAAGCATTACTCCCTCACCATGCCCTTCATTATTCAGCAAAGTACTTTTATTAAAAAAAAATCTCTAATACAAAATCTGTCAAATCCTATACATGATATTTTTCTGCAACACAGGGGTATCTAGAGTCTCCATACTTCTTAATGTGAGCGAGAGGCCCAGTGAAATGACTATAGCTCCCTGATCAGTCCAAACAAAGGTAGGGAAGGACTCCACCTGCTCTAAC
Source organism: Alligator sinensis (assembly GCF_000455745.1). Lineage (NCBI taxonomy): Eukaryota > Metazoa > Chordata > Crocodylia > Alligatoridae > Alligator > Alligator sinensis. Next base: position 2,652,985 of record NW_005842014.1, read on the forward strand.
TTGTGCTGTCAGCTGCAGGTTTCTTACAACAGTTTCATAGTAGGTCAGGTCGGAAGGGACCTGAGCAGATCATCAAGTCTGACCCCCTGCCATGGCAGGAAAGAATGCTGGGGTCAAACAACCCCGGCTAGATAATTATCCAGCCTCCTTTTGAAGACCCCCAGGGTAGGAGCGAGCACCACTTCCCTTGGAAGTTGGTTCCAGCTCCTAGCTGCCCTGACTGTGAAGTAGTGCTTCCCAATGTCTAGCCTGAATCTACTCTCCATCAACTTATGGCCTTTATTCCTCATTACTCCTGGTAGCGCTCTGGGGAACAGGGACTCTCCCATAGCTTCCTGGTCCCCCTTGTCCAGTTTATAGATGGCCACCAGATCCCCTCTCAGCCTTCTCTTGTGGAGGCTGAACAGGTTCAGGTCCCGTAGCCTCTCCTCGTAGGGCCTGCCCTTCTGCCCCCTGATCATGTGAGTGGCCCTCCTCTGGACCCTCTCAATGCTGGCCACATCCTTCCTCAACAGCAGCACCCAGAACTGGATGCAGTACTCCAACTGCGGCCTGACCAGTGCCGCATAGAGGGGGAGGATCACCTCCTTGGACCTGCTTGTGATGCATCTGTGGATGCATGACAAGGTGTGGTTAGCCTTCCTGACCGCATCCCTACATTGGCGGCCCATGTTCATTTTGGAATCAATAGTGACTCCAAGATCCTTTTCTGCCTCTGCACTGCCGAGAAGGGAGTTCCCCAGCCTGTAGGTATGCTGCTGGTTCTTCCTCCCCAGGAGCAGCACCTTGCACTTGTCAGTGTTGAAACCCATCCTGTTCTAATCCGCCCACCCCTGTGACCTGTCTAGGTCCAATTGCAGCCTATTCCTCCCTTCTAGCGTGCCCAATTCAGTCAAAGTTAATATAGTCCATTAATTGACAATTCAGTCAAGGCCCTGAATTGCGAATTTTCTTCTGAGTTAAGTGCTTAAATGTTCTATAGAAAGAAACACGGAGGGGCTGGTTCACTAGAGAATGCTAACTGACCTAGTGGTTAGAGGCCAGCCTTGGGTATAACCAGTCCCTTTGCTTATTGATTCTAAGCAGGGCTTGTGTCCGAGGATTGTGACCTGGTCATAGAAGGCCACCAGATTGGTCTGACAGGACCTGCCTCTAATGAACCCATGTTGGTTGCCCCTAAGCATGATCCCCTCTGCTGGTCCCTCGCAGATGTGCTCCTGGATAATTTTCTCAAAGAGCTTCCCCAGGACTGAGGTAAGAGTAATGGGCCTGTAGTTTCCTGGTTCCTCTTTCCTCCCTTTTTTGAAAATGAGAACCACATTGGCCCTTTTCCAGTCCTCCAGCACCTCACCAGAGCACCATGAGTGCTCGTAAAGTTGTGCCAGGGGTCCCACAATGACCTCTGCTAATTCCTTCAGCAATCTGGGGTGGAAATTGTCAGGACCTGCTGACTTGAACATATCTAGACCCACCAGAAGTTCCCTGACTAGGTCCTCACTGACCCTGCGCCTGGCTGTGCCTCCCCATGGTCTGTTGGGGATCCCAGTGGGGGGGATGCCCTGATCCCTGCTCAAAAAGATGTAGGCAAAGAAATTGTTAAAGAGGCTAGCTTTGTCATCTGGTGTGACTACCAGATTTCCTAGTGTATCCTGCAGAGGCCCCACGTTACCTGGTAACTTCTTTTTACCCCTATGTATTTAAAAAAGGATTTCTTGTTATCCTTGATCCGGGTCACTACTCCCAGTTCCATCTCTGCCTTAGCCTTCCCAACAGCCCCTGTACAGTCTCGAGCAATGGAGGTATAATCCTCCTTGGTGATGGCCCCTTCCTTCCATTGGCTGTATGCTTCCTTTTTAGCTAGGAGACATTCGTGGATGCTTTTGGTGAGCCATGGGGGCTTTTGAGCACTCCTGCCCCCTTTGATTTATGTGGGGATTGTCACCCTATGGGGTTGGAGGATTGTCTCCTTAAGGAACGACCACTCTTCTTGGACTCCCAACTCCCCTGCCCTCTGGGACCTCAGAGCCTCCCCAACTTGTCTCATTACCTCATTGAAATCCACCCTCCTGAAGTCTAGGGCTGTTGCCTTGCTGCAGGCCTTTGACACCCTGAGCTGGATGGTGAATTCCAGTAGGTGATGATCGCTATCGCCCAGGTGGTCAAGCACCTGCAGTCCCCTCACCAGGTCATCTCCCATGGCTAGGACCAGGTCCAACAAAGCATTTCCCCTGGTGGTACTGTGCACCTCCTGGGTTAGATGGAGGTCCTGTAACTTGGCTAAGAACTGATGTGGGTGGTCAAACCTGACTGTCTGCTCTTCCCAGCAAATGTCCGGATAGTTTAGGTCACCCATGATGACCACGTCCCTTGACTTAACTGCCTCCACGAGCTGACCTGAGAATTCCTGGTCCAGCTCTTACTCCTGGTTGGGTGGCCTGTAGTAAACCCTTACCGTTAATTCCCTTTCCCCCCGACCCCCTCGTATATGGACCCAGAGTACTTCAGTCTGCCCCTGCTCTGACCCAGTGCTGTTTGTTGAGGATGTGTATTGCTCTTTGACGTAGAGCGTCACACCCCCGCCTTTCCTCCCTGTTCTATCCCACCTGTATAGTCTGTAGCCCTTGATGTTTACTGCCCAGTCATGCATTGGGTCGCACCACGTTTCGGTGAGCCCCACTATATCTGGGTTAGTGTTAGCTAGCAGAAGGGCAAGTTCCTCCTGCTTGTTCCCCATACTACGCACATTAGTGTAGAGGCATTTAAGGCCTCCTGAAGGTGCATGTACCACCCCACTAATCCCAGGACTATCTGAGCCCCTCTCTCTCACCTGGGTATTTTTTGTGCTTGTTGCCTGTCTTGGTTGGGCTGTTCTTGTAGGTGGCTCTTTGTTCGGTGTTCCATGGCTCCCTCTGTCCTCAACTTCCCCTTCCCCACAGTGACAAGCTCAGCTCCACCATAGCCTCTCTTTTCTGCCTTTCTCCGAGCAAACCCTCTTATGGCAGGTGGAAGGAAGTGCTGAGACAGTGTACATGGAGATATATAGGGGAGACAGCATCTCTACTGTTGCATTTACACATTGCAACAGGAGAGATGCTCCCTACAGAAAATAAATCTTCTCTGAAAAATTTGTAGCCATTTCAACACTACATTGCATTCACGAGCAGTGAAGAGTGGGCCATGCAGACTAAAGCATCCAACCCACTAGTATTAATAAGACTCTTGTTAGAAGGATTTTTCCTGGTGCACTGAGCGGATCGGAGGGTGGCGGGTGTTAGATACAGCAGGCAAACACATTTAGAGCTTAAAAACCTTTCTGAGGCTACGGAAAAGCAAATTCTACAATACTAAGCACAGAAGAGCCATTTATACACACACAGTTACGCCCAAAAGTCCCCCTAAAGTTTCCACCTCAAGGACAATAGATAAGGACTAGCTAAGAACAATAAATGATAAAGAGTTAACAGCTATGAGAAACTGGAACATACAATCAATTCATTTAATGTATTTGATTCTCAAATCAATACTAAATGAGGTTTAACATCCAGATGGCTTTATTGCTACTCTAAGTGACTCCAATTTAGTTCCCCAAATCTGCCCCAAAGGCTTCCATGAGGATTAATACCTCATTAGTTGCATCCAGTACATCACACAATTCAAGGGTTATCAATCCTATCTTATTTGAAATAACATACATTTCACATTTCCTGGGCTAGCATGATGTGCAGTGAGAGGCAGCTGCTTTAACAGCGTATCCAACTAAATTGCAAAACCAGCAACAAAACCATAAAATTACTGATGCAACACCGTGGGAGCAAAGTGAAAGAAAAGCAGCAAACTCTGGGGGGCAAAATCCGACTGTGAAATTCCCTACAGACCTATGATACCAGAAATAGTCTCTACCACATCCAATCTGAGAGGAACTGTCTTTGCACAGCACTGTGAGGTGGGGAGGGAGTGGGGCTAATTAGCACTACTAAGGCACAGACTTAATTTATCTGAGTGTAGGCCTGGTGTGAATACAGCTGCATGGTTTCTTGGTCAGGAGGAAGCCCATGCTTATGCAGCTGTTTCCACATGTTGTATCCTTTCGGTGAGGCCACGGGAGTGTTCAGGGCAGTTGATCAATTATGGACAAAGGGTGTGTGTACATGAAACGGGGGCCCTAAATTGAAGCCGTGGGCAAAGATCGGGCTCACTGCTTTTCTCTGGCAGAGCCTGCCTTCCTGGGCTGCTGCCAGGCTGCCTACAGGGCTTCCTGCAGAGGCCCTGAGTTGTATGGAGCCCGGTGCTTTGCTCCGTGGCTATAGGGGCAGCAAACTAAAACCTGGAGTTTTAGTTTGGTGCACCCCAAATCACTTAAGACACATTATGCCACCAAATTTCCTACAGCAGCTAGAATTAATGTGCAATACACCACCAAAATGTGCAAACACTTACACCATTAAGTGGTGCAAAAGCATTTAGCCCACTTTAAAGTGCTGTGCACACATGCCTGTCATTTCATTTACACATGGCCAACATTTTCAAATTCAGGACAAAAGTCCCATTTCAGGGGCTCTTTGCACATATGGGCACGCACTGCCAAAATGCGTGACTGGGCCTGGAAAATTCAGGAAAGGTGGTCACTGTAAAGAGAAACATCCAAGGGACCCAGAAATAATATCAGATTTGTAAGTACCAATGCAGGTATCCAGGGAGAGCACCCCATAGCACAAAACTGCTGATGGAAAGGTTATGTCTTCCACCTTCTCAAGTGTATAAATTGGGGCAGCTGAAAAATTACAAGGGGCAAGTGAAATTTGGGCACTCCAGTTTTCAAAGATGTGCAAGTTTGTTAAATTTCAGTCAGAAAGCTGAACAGATTAAACAGACTGAACCAAGTAGTCTAACTGTCACAGTGGTCATGTTTGCCCAAGAAGAGGTCAGTCCAAGGTTTGTGTTAGTCTCTAAAGTCAATTAGAGTAGCATTAAACCAAATTTTGCTTATCACTGCAGTGATAATGACAAAATATATTTTTGTTTTTTTCCATCCTATTGGACCTTCTACAGTGTGACAAGGGATATTACCTAAAAACAGCCTCAGGCCTTTGAGAGAACAAAGGCAGACTGATTAGGCTTAACTTGTCATTTTATGATGAATTCCTTGGAAACAAAATGTAATCTAGGCATGTAGTTTAACAGTAGTTTTGAAGGACACAATGGAAAACCACTTAGAAAGTTAGGATTTTATTAGAGCAGACTGTTAAAAAAATAGGAGACTAGAATTCAAGTGAGGAAATGGGGGTGGGGGGGACGGTATCAGAAAAATGAAGACAGACATGCTTACATTTGTTTTTAGGAAAGTTTTAAATTTAGTAACACAGAAAATCTATTCAGCTAGATCAGTAGGGATAAAACCTGGGTGGGAAAATTGAGATGTAAAACACTCTTCTGTATCAGGACAGACCTGGCACATTTCAAAATTTTCAGGAGAAACACAGAGAGTCACCTACTAAAATAACACAATGGCTAGGTACAGACAGTCAAGAAGCCCAAGGCTGAATCGATTCAGTCTTTGCAGGTTAGTCTAAGTGTACCAATTAAATTGAAACAGAAATTAACAGACATTTACCTTTGATTCAGGTATGCAGCCACATGCCTGCAGTGGCTCAGGCCAGAAGCTGGGGGTGCTAGAGCACAGCTATCTGGCTATGTATTCACTTCCTCTTCCTGTTGCCCCCAAGCTCTCTGGGATTTGCAGTCCAGAAACACAGCAGCAGGATTCTGCAGGCTTTCCCATCACTTCCTCTTCCTGCTCCCAGGTGCCTCTGGGATTTGTAGCCCACAGTTGCAGCCAGCAGTAAGTTTGAGTAGGGGAAGGGGTGTTTTACCCACCTCTCTGGCCCCAGATCCCAGCCAGGGTTTGCCTGGGCGGGGGGGGGGGGGGGCCAGTCCCCCCCCCGGCTGGCCTGCAGCCCCAGCCATGCTTGCCCCCCATTCCCTCTGTCAGCCAGCCCTCACTGCTCCAGCTAGGGAGCAGAGGGGTAGGGCCAGCTCTGCTCTGCTGGAGCAGTCAGCTCAGCCCAAGACTACAAAGCATGCTGGGGAACTGTGTGTAGCGGGCGTGCAGCGGCTTGCACGCAGCTTACCAGCTTGAGCAGGACACTGAGCCAATGGTGGAATTTATTCCACCAATCAGGAGAGGGTGCGCCCCCCCCCTTCTCCTGATTGGTGCATTTACGATCCAGGGACAGAACTCCCAGGAGGAGGGGTCCTGGTGAGGTTTTTGCCACCCCTCGCTCTCATTGAACCTTTTGCAATCCAGGGCAGAGCCCCGGATGGCTATAAAAGAACAGCATGTTTGGCTGGCAGACCAGACCAGTGAGGGACAAGAAGAAGAGCGGAGCCAAGAAGCTGGGGAGAGCTGCTCCAGCGGATGATAGCCCTAGGCTCCTGAAGACACTGCTGGAGGAGCCGCCGCCAAAGCCTCAGCCCTGGGAGCAGGGAGAGCCTGCTTGGGCCCCACATGGTGCACATCCCAGTGCATGAAGCCTTGGCCCTGGGAGTGATGAGAGACTGCTGAGGCCTTGTCAAGGGGCACCTGCCTTAAGGCACTTTTGGAGCATTGCCAGTCCCTTTCCTCCCACAGGGACACTGGGCCCAGAAAAGGTGGGCTCTGCTCCACCCCCGAACTTGAAAGAAGGCAGGGCCTTGGAGGTGCCCAAGGCCCAACTCCAGCCTATGAAGAAGGAACTCCCTGTGGCACACCGGAGCAGCAGCAAGGTCCACATGGGGGCAGAGGGAAACAAGCCTACCGCATCCTCACTCGGGACAAGCATGAGTTCAGGGAATAGGGGCTTCACAGGGGAAGGGCCAGAGAAAAGTGACCCCCCCACCCCCTTCCTTTCAGAAAAGTGGGTGAGAGTGTGCCCTACAAAATGGGAGCTGTGCCTACTATTTTGTAAACTGGTTGTACTGTGTGAGTTATGTTATATTTTACCCAGTAAATAATTTTAAGGTTGTTATTTTTCTATTGGAGTCTATTTTTCTTGTTGTTTAATTTGTTGAGTATTATATTGGGAATCTGGTACTTACCTGCTGGAGGCCCACACGGGGTCATCCTGTGGGCCTAGTGGCTTACCTTAAGAATTTCAGGGTCCTGGGTAAGGGGGCCAGTCTCAAAGCATACCCCGCACAACTCCATTCCTGAATATAGTTATAAGTATGTGTATGTATAAGAGTGTATAGTGGTTACTTTTTTCTAATATTATCTATTGTTTTGGGAGATATACACACACACACACACACACACACACACACACACACACACACATATATATATGAGTTGTGTGTATATATATTAGTTGTATATAATTCTTTATATGTTAAATAAATTCTGTATATAGTTAAGAACATTTTGTGTGGTGTGGCTCTATAAATAGAGGGATCTGTACCTGAGTCACAGCATCCCTCTCACTGTGCTGTTGCCTGCCCATCTATCCCATTCAAGTGAGGATGGGGAACACCCTTGGGTGTACCTGGGTTACATGTGATTTAACTTGAACCAGGAAGGGGTCTGGGACAGAAGTTTCATAAACTGGTTTGAGCCAAATCAGTTAAGTCTGGTACTAAATTCAACCAGGTTTATCTTAAACCAGTTTCAGTCATTTTGAAACTGGTTTACGTGCACTTAGCTTCTTTCCTGTTACAGGTTTAAACCAGTTTCTGATCACTTAACCCAGTTTATGTGTAACTTCTGTCCCTAGCCAATAAGCTTGGTGCTGAGGGCACTCACCTGGGATATAGGAGACTTGGGCTTTGCTTTCAGATGAGACTTAAACCTGAGTCTCCCACTGCCCAGGTGAAAGCAGATATTCCACCTTTGACACATTTGTCCCACAAGATGTTGATGAATTAACATTTCCCAGTGAAGCGTGATTTTGTTGGAAGTTTCTTTACTAACTCTAGTATCTGTGGCAAAGGGAAGAGGGCCAAGAGTTGTGTTGACACACAATCACACTTACAATTTCTCACGAGGATACTGCCAGAGAATCTCGCAAGTTAGAGATTAAATGGAGTTTGCTGATGGCACAAATTTGGGAGGCATTGTCAATACAGAGAAAGGCAAAAATATCATACAGGAAGAACCAACTGACCTTAAGGACTGGAGTAATAGAAATGGGATGAATTTCAATAAAGCAAAGTGCAAGGTCGTGCATTTAGGGACTGATAACAAGAATTTCTACTAGAGCTGGGGGCTCATTGGTTGGAAGTGACAGAGGAAGAGAAAGATCATAGGATGCCTGTGAGCCAAGTGCGATTCTAAAATGCATCAGGGAAAGTGATTTCCTGTAGATATAATAAGGTATTAATGTCCTTCTAAAAGTCACTGATGAAATCTTCAGAATATTGTACACCGCTATGGTCAGCCACATTCAAGATAGATGAATTCAAACAGGTATAGGGGCAGAGAAACATAGGAGGATGAGTTTCCGGTATGCACATGGCAATGAAAGGAGACCAAAACAAACTTGTATTCTACCAGAATGAAGGCTGAAAAGAGGGTACGGTTCCTGCTTATACATATATCAAGGAATAAATACCAGGGAGAGAGGAGATCTAAGGTTCAAACAAGAATAAATCAGTATAAAGTACTCATGAATAAATTTTGCCTGGAAGCCTCAGCAAGCAGCCTCCTAATCGGAGTTGCAGGGACAAAGGAACGTAGCTAGTTTTAGGTAGAGCACGCTCAGTTTATCAAGGGGATTACATGATGCAATGTGTTTTCTATTGCCAGGGAATGGATTCTATGACCATTCCAGTTTTATGCCCTATGTTCCTAGATGGAAAAGATATTTTAAGCTAACCTCTCCATTCCTCTCTGTCAGTGCAGGCCTGTCATCTAACAATTTATCTATTTTTTTCCCCCCTAGTGCTTTATCCCCAGGAGTTTTAAATCTCATGTGACGGGGCTTCATTCCAACACTTCCCCCAGAAGACTATGTTCTGCTGTCTAATAGGTTTCACAGTTAGGAAGCTTTCTGTGATATTCTGTCGTTTACTTCTATGTAACCATTCACAAGGAGCTGACTTCAGATATTAAAGTTGAAGACAATTTGCACAGATGGGAACAATTCAGAATGGAGGGAGATGAAGGACGATATCAGAGTTCGACTTGCCCTTGTTCCCCGTCTGTATCAGTAATGCAATAAACACAACGTGTGAATTTAGTCATGAAGAACAGCGTGAGATTGACTGACATCTAACATGTTCTCTCTATGCAGATGCACACGCAGCCAGCGCAACACCGGAGCAAACTTCCTCGGAAACGTGCCTTGCCCTGAGCAATGGAGACAACTAATAGTGGGGGAAGTGTTGAGTCAGTGGTCTCTTAGCCTCAGTGCTGACACTGCCAACAAGAACGCAAATGATTCTGGTACTGCTTTAACAGTGTGCGCACATGCCTATTGGAAACTGGACTCTGGTCTCTGACTTTATCTGACAATTCCCTTTTGACATGTGTCAGAAGAAAACACCTCATCATTAAAAGGCAACGTGAGGTTCCAGATCCCATTATTAATCACCTAAACCACTCTCTCTGCTGTCAGTGATGCAGTGTCATGGCAGGTGATCTGGGCCGAAATATGGTCTATAAATATTTATTAGACTGATCTATACAGGTTTCATTCACTTAGCTCATCTTTCACTAGCTGTAAGATTAGTTAAAGATCAAATGACTCCAACCCTAATGACACACACTGTTCTCACGTGGCATTTCTATTGCTAATTACTTGATGGTATGAAGTTATCAAAAAATTACGCCAATGTGGACATGGCTTTATGGACAGTCAAGCTTGGCTCCCTCCTCTCCAGCTCTTTACTTTGTCAGTTGAGGTGGATGGATAGTCAGAAAGAAAGATCCAAGCAAGCAGTGGTGTGTTTAATTACCCTTGAAAAACAGAAAGGTCAACATAGGACATGACTGACAAAGTCAATTGAGCCTGCTGGACAAAGTCCAAACTCCAGTCCTAATTGCTCTCCTTCTCTGTCTTCGTTTTGGGGGAGGCTACTTATAGGTGTGCTGCGAGAGGACAAGGGCAGTCACACAGAATATGTGTCCAGTTCTTTTTTTCCCCAGCAGGACTCAACAAATATTCTTTTTCTGCTAATGTAACAGAACGAGATTCATTATTCAGAAATAAAACATACATATACACACATATATATGCTTCACAGAGCATGTGCTCTCTGCACAGGGGCAAAAAAAGGTATTGTACATACCAAGAGAAGAGAAGTGCATTAAAATCTCTTCACATAGTGGTGGATTTGTTATAAACCATTAATCCAACAAGTCTAATGGCATTTATATCTTGAATCAGAGATGCTCAGGTTCCTTTATAACAATAGAAATATGCTGGAATCACTTCACTGAAGTCAGTAGATGCTGATCCCTGTCACGTGACAAAACAGTTCAGATATAATTCTGACTCTAACGCAGAGGAGTGCTGGATGCAACCACTGATGTGCGTGTCAGTCTCGGCTTGCGTTACATCCATCAGAGATTAGCAGCCTGCCCTGGGGTAGATTATGGCAGCTGTCTAATAGCACACAGTCAACAATGCAGCACACAGGCATGGGGCATGACACTGCATTCAACTGAACCAGCGGGAAAAAAAGATGTAAATACACCGACTGGACCGGCAATTAATACTCCATCTCTTGCAAGAAGTGTTGAAAGTTCTTTAACGATGACAAGGGCCCTAATTGTATAGCTCATCGCAAGAACAATAGCTGTAGACCATGATACTGCTAAATTATGACAAGGTGAGTCACCAACACCACTTTCATCAGACACACAGGGCTCTCCTTTGGGGTTATCAGATATCCCTGATAACCTACCTGCTTAGGTTGCAATATCGGGTGAGCTTTCTGCCTGGAAAGAAGGGTCTATGTGGTGTGTGTTTGGCTATAAAGTATTATTCACATGTTAAATTCAGAAACATTAGAACACTCCCAAACTGGCGGAAGACAGAAGTGAAGATGAACTCCTCCTGAAGAGGAAAATTGCTAGCAGAGCTACGGATGGGAATTTCAAGAGTACGCATTCTTAAAAGTTACCCACTCTCTGTTTAATAAAGAACAGGAAATATTCCAGAAAAACGTGACCTGTGATACAGCCACAAACATTTTGACGGGACACACACAGCTGTGTATTAGCAATCTTATGCCAGAAAAGGAAATTGCATCGGAAAATTGACAGAGGCCGTGAAAGATTTAATAAAAAGGAAAGGCATCTGACTGTGGAATGTTATAATATTTAAGAAATAAAGCTGTTAAGATAGCCAGACTTATTAACACTCTTGTATTTGTGTGGGAGTCTTTGGAGATGTGCAAGCAGTCGAAAACTGCAGGGGTCTGCACCTTCCGCTTTCCTTATAAAGGCTGTGACAAATCCTGCAAAGCCTTACATGCTACACTTTATACAGTGTGAGTAATCCCACCGACTTCAGGGATACCATGGATTCTCTGTCACTCTTAGGCTGTAAATGAAGCCTGGGAGTCTTTCTAAAGGTTGCGTTGATGCAGCTCAACTACGGGCTCAGGGCTGGAGTCTTGCTCTGTAATTCTCAAGCCTGTGTTATATGCAGGAGTCAAAACCTGGTCATATTGGTTAAGTCAAGTCAAGCCTCACCTCATTCATCCCTCCCCCTGTCTCCCACACACATCAGAAACCAGCCTTCAGCCTTTTAAAACACTCAAAAAGTCTAGTGAATGCAATGCTGGTCCCAGATTGTCCATACTAAGCACTGAAGTACCCAGTTTTAGCCATTGAATAGAAGGATGGAAGCTCTCCCATACTCCACGACCACTTCACTGGAAGTGCTCCTGATTCATAGCTGTATCACTGAGAGCAGAATCGAGAGTCCTCTATAACTGGGTCCCTGTCTAGTCAGTACTTTCTCCCTAGGAGAGTAGTAAAGCACTGGAAGAGATTACCCAGAGAGGTGGTGGAAGCTCCATCCTTGGAGGTGTTTAAGACCTGGCTAGACAAAGCTCTGTCTGGGATGATGTAGTTGGGGCTGGTCCTGCTTTGAGCAGGGGGTTGGACGAGGTGACCTCCTGAGGTCCTTTCCAACCCTAATTTTCTGTGATTCTACTTTGAATTCTTTTGAGGTTCACCCACTGCCATGCCCAACCTATTGGGAAATTCACAGTTTCCTGCCTAGTATCACTGACAGGAAACACAAAGAGAAGTGATCACAAGGCACGGTGTTGGGCATAAGATTTTCCCACACAGGCTCTTCTTGAAAAAAGCCTCAACACCTGCCTTTGTTCTACATATAAACAGTTAATAAATATTCACCAAGACCCATCAATGTCAGGGCTAAAACCAAACAGGAAAATGGCAATCTCTTTCCATTTTG
>NW_005842014.1:2665607-2686336 GCF_000455745.1 Alligator sinensis
ATACGTGAGATTTCCTACAGCAAAGGCAGTCCTGTGTCTAAAAAACCCTCTGTTTAATCTGAATAGCGACAGTAGCATTCTGTTAGCGACAAAGTTTAACATGCTTTGGTGTCTGTTTATACTAAATGGAACAGGGCAGGCTGTGAATATGTCCTCTGTGGAATAAACTGAGCCCGTCCGTTATCAGCCGCTTGGAGAAATGCAACTCGAGACAAAAAAAGCAGTGGATTGCTTATGACATGCCAGTCCTTGAGCTACTCTTACCATTGTTTGCAGTTGCAGATAGCGACAATGGGAGAACTTTCCAAGAGTCGGTTTGGACTGAAATGTTGCCCAGCTCTTTTGGGGTTCAACCTCCCCACTCTCTGGCCATGTCCTGCTGCCATGTGGACCAATCGTATTCCATGGAACATTAGGGCTAGGGACAGAGGTTACACACAAACCGGTTTAAGTGATCAGAAACTGGTTTAAACCTCTAACAGAACAGAAGTTCAGTGCACATAAACCAGTTTCAAAATGGCCAAAACTGGTTTAAGATAGACCTGGTTGAATCAGACTTAAGTGATTCAACCTTAAGTGATTTAAGTCAAACTGGTTTATGGAACTGTTGTCCCAGACCCCTTCCTGCTTCAAGTTAAATCAGAGTCCCCCAGCATCCCAGCATGCTTTACAGCCCAGCCCTGGGCTGTGCTGTCTGCTCAGCAGAGTAGAGACGACCCCACCCCTCTGCTCCCTAGCCTAAGCAGTGAAGGCTGGCTGACAAGGGGGTAGGGGTGGGAAATCCAGTTGGCACAGCCCGGTCTGCCTGGCAGGGGTACAGCGGCCCCTCCCAGACTTTTCCCTGCTGGAGGGGGCATGGGCCAGCAGGCTCAGGGGGAGAGAGGAGGGTTAACTTCCCCTGCCCCCGCCTCCCACCCACACAGGACCTCAGCTGGGGTCTGCCCCACCCCCACCCCCCTGGCCACTCACGCAGCAGGGGGCATGGCCAGAGCTGGCCCGAGCAGCACCTCAGGTGAACGGGGGGCAGGGAGGGAGATTAAACTCCCCTGTCTCCCCTCCCTCTCAGTAGGATGGGGCAGAAAGCTGGGCAGACCCTGACTGAACTCCCCATGCTGGTGGGAGAGAGGGGAGGCAGGGGAGTTTAATCCCCCTCCCTGCTCCCCCTTTGCTGGAGCTGTTGCCTGGGCCGGCTCTGGCCACGCCCCCCTCTGCGCAAGTGGCCAGCAGGGGGGAAAGCCAGGCAGATGCCAGCTGGGGTTCCATGTGGGTAGGAGAAAGGGGAGATGGGGGGGTTTAATCCCCCTCCCTGCCCCCCCTTCACTTGGGGTGCTGCCCAGGTTGGCTCTGGCCATACACCACCTCCCCCCCGCCCAGTTGGGGACAAACCTGGCAAGGGTTTCTGCCCCCTTACCTTCCAGGCACACCCCAGATGGGGTCCTTGCAGGCCAGGGTGGAGGATTAAACTGCCCCCCAATCATGCTCAGTGGACTGCCAATGCCTGGTCACCCCCCCCCCCCCCCCCCCTGCGCCCCCCCTGCAAGAGGCTGCACTGAAGAGAAGGGAGGGCTCACTCTAGCGCCCCCGGCTTCTAGCCTGAGGCAATGCAGTCATGTGGCTGCATTTCTGAAATCAAAAGTGAATGTCTGTCTATTCACTTGCAAATCAGTTCAATCTACGCAGGTTAGACTTAGCCTGCAAAGATTGAACCAACTTAGGCTCAGGCTTTTTGAATGTCTGTACTTAGCCCATCAGTTTTACTCCTTATCCTACAGAAGTGCTGAAAGGGTCTAATTAAGACAATGCCACTTTGGACAAGACATGTGATAACCCTCTCTGTGGAAAGTCCGCTGGGCATTGGGGAGCATACAGTTTAATTCCTCAGGTGTGGAGCACAGGACATAACTATATGAGCCCCAAGAAGAGTGACAACTTTGGGTAACCTGGGGCTGTGAATCCCACTCCCCCATGCAACAACATGCCCCCATTGCCAAAGAAGATGTGTATCCAGAATTGGGCTTCTCAGTTACCTGAGGACCCATCAAGCCTGATGGATGTCATCCTCGACTCCAAGGGATTCATGATAATGAATGTAGGACCAGGAAGAGAGAAGTATCCAGGACTTCTGGCCTATTTTTCATTTGGGCAGGAGGAAACAGATTAGCACATCCTCCAAGCCAATTAGAGCCTTGGCTGAAACCAGGTTTAGAGAGTTGAGACCATCGGTTTCTCACAGCTCTCTGAAGAATGGCAAATAGCAGGCAATCACCAGGGGTCCTTTTCATTAGTCCTGTGTGTTGCAGGTTGGTTACACTAGCTTCCTTCTTCCTGCTCATAAAATGTGTGTGAAAGACATCAGTATTCATCAAAATGTTGTATCTGTCAGCAGAGCTCAACAAAAACCTGAGCTCAAGGGCCTGCTGAGCTCAGTAGGATGGAATTATCCTACAGCAGGGTTTGTCCATCTAAGCATGGCAAAGTGAAGCAACCAAAAATATCCCGGCCCCACTTGGAAAATACTATTCTGGAAGCAAAAAGTTTTGTAGAGCAACGTTAGCTGGCACTACAGACCCTTTTAGGATTCTGAAGTGTAAGAAGGCTTAGGAGTTACGTGGAGTTTGTAATTTCAAATCACCTAGCAAATATTAGCTAATTAATCCTCAGAAGAGCTCTGTGATATAGGAAAAGCTTATTAGCAGCATGGAGAAGTTATGATGAGAACATTTTGAAGTCTGGGGCCTAAAGTTGACTGCCTAATAAATGATCAGATTTTTAGAGCAGCTAAGCATCTCCAGTTACCACTGAAGGTCACTTCATACCCAAGCGTGAATTTAAATTCTCAACTTTCCATGACACACTTTGACTATACAACGTACTCCAAGGCATCAAAGATAACCGTTGTTATAGTATATGGAATCACAAACCCTCTCAATTAGCCGGCATTTCAGAAAGCAGAAGGCAGAAGCAGGACATAAAACATGCTTTTCCACATCTTAGGTTTCAGTTTTCTCTGTCTTGTTTACCGGGGATATACAGATCCTGCCTTGAGCTCTACATAAAACACAGATGACATCTAGGATTTGACTTCTCTGAAAAAAGGAACATATGGCTTTTATCTAAAGGTAACTTTTCATTCAGTGATTCTTAGTGAAAATGGGGCAGGGGGGGGGGGGGGGGAAGTAACAATAGGCACTTTCGCTTTACCCTGGGATAAATTCACTGAGGTCAATCTGCTCCCCCCTCAGAGCAGAGGTGCAGGGAGGAGAGGCAGGGAGTTGATCTTGGCAAATTTCTCTTGCAGCAAAACTAGTGTCGGGTCTTTGCTGTGTTTTCACCTTGGGATTGCTTGAGCTAGTTAGCTCCCTTGACGGGGGGGAAAAAAGGTTGAGTTTTTTTGATTGTTTATTTTGTTTTTTCAAGCCGCAAAGACTAGCCCCCAGTGACCGAACAATATACTGCAAGTATCATAAAAGGCAGAGCTGGGAACAGAATTGCCAAACCACTCAGCAATGTTGTTTCACAATATATTTTCAACAGTAAATCATATATTGAACCAACCCACATTCTCAAGCTTTTCTTAATGAATGTTCCTGGCTTCCTCCTCCTAAAAACCTCTGTATTTTTAGCAAACATCTAGTTACAGCCAATATCAGTCAGGGCCAAAGGCCTGTCTTGCTGTTATTTTGAGCATATATACAAAACAGAAGCTGCAGAAAATGTCAGCTCACTTGTGGCCTCTGAGTGTTGTATTCAGGAAATACTTCAAAGAGGCGGCTTGGGGGAATATGATCTCTGCTCACTGTAGGGGGCTCGTGTGATTCACAGAGTTGCTGTTAGAGGCAGCGACAATTATGTGGCCAGAGCCATGTGTGTGAAATGAAGTTTTTAACTTTTCACATGAGCAAGGAGGTTTTTACTTTGGGCAAAGTTTGATTTTGCATTGGGCCTCCGCAGCCATCCCTTGTCACCTGCACGATGCAAAGTTGTAATGAAGGACCTAAGAAGTTGCATGTGATCAGTCACTACAACCCATCGCAGACTTTGGTTTCTGGCCTTCGTGAGATTGCCGCAGTACAACCCCACAGGCTTCTGATTAATACGGGCCAGAACGCGCAGAATTGTCAGGAATTAAAGCTGGTCAGAAACATCTAGACAGACCCATAGTCTCTTGAACTGCGCACTTCCACCCAAGATCAAAACACTTTGTGAAACTGTTTCTATTGCACCAAACTTTTGTTTCAGATAAAAGCGAAAGGGAGGAGGAAAAAAAAAGAACAACTTCCAATTCTGTTGAAACATGAGTTGAATGAAAAGTTCCTGGAGTCATGTAACGTGTGTTTATTGTAATTCAAATGACAGAAGAAAGAACGGTAATAAAACCATTTTGATTTCATTGCAAAATCATTTCAACAGAACTGAAACCGTTTTTTTTTTTTGGAGGCGGGGCAGAGTGGAGAGGGAGGAGATATTTTCCTCATGGAGTATTTGGGGTTTTTTTTATTCCAGTTCAGAACAAAAATACAATAATGCCTCAAATCCTTCCCAAAATGCAAATTCTTTCACTTTCTAGGAAATAAAGAGTGTAGAGGTATCCTCTGTGTTTTGGTAGTGTTGGATCATAAGAAGATAAGGATGGAAGGAACTTGATGCGGTTTTCTAGTCTGTTCCCCAGAGCAAGGCAGGTTTTTTTCATAGGTTTCATAGACATTAGGGCTGGAAGGGACCTTGGAAGACCATCGAGTCTAGTCCCCTGCTCCAAGGGCAGGAAGTCAGCTGGGGTCAAAGGATCCCAGCACGATAAGCATCCAAATGTTTCTTAGAAGGGTCCAGAGTAGGTGCTTGCACCACCTCTGCAGGCAGTCTATTCCAGGTCTTGGGGGCTCGGACAGTAAAGCAGTTTTTCCTTATGTCCAGCCCGAAACGGTCTTGGAGGAGTTTGTGACTGTTTGACCTTGTCATCCCTTGGGGTGCTCTGGTGAACAGACGTTACCCAGATCCTGATGCACACCCCTTATGTACTTATAGATGGCCACCAGGTCCCCCCTGAGCCTGCGCTTCTCCAGGCTGAAGGGTCCCGTAGCTCTCAGCCTCTCTTCATAAGGCCTGTTCTCCTGCCCTCTGATCATGCACGTGGCTCTCCTCTGCACCCTCTCAAGCTTTTCCAGGATCATCCCAAACGAAAACCATCCCAGCCAAGTGTGTGTCTCGCCTGCTTTTGAAAATATTGAAAAATCCAAGTTTGAGACAGCTTCTCTAGGTAGCCCGTCCCAATGCTTAGCCACCTGCACAGGCAGAAAGCTATTCCAAATCTCCAACCTAAATTTCCTCTGCCCCAGTCTGAGACCTTTGCTCCTAGTCCTGTCCCCTACAGCCACAGAAAAAGGATATCTCCATCCTCTTTACAATTGCCCTTCAGGTATTTGAACACTGTTACCAAATTCCCTCCTCAGTGATCTCTTCTCCAGACTAAATAACCCTAGATCTTGCAGCCTTTCCTCATAAGTCCTCATGCTTTTCATGTCTCTAATAATTTTTGTCACACCCTGCTAGACCTTTTCCAATCCATCCACATCCTTCTTGAAGTGCTGGAATGACGTTGCAGCCACAGTGGTCTGGGAAATATGGTTCAATACAATTCCTTGCCTACAACAAAAATCCTTGCCTCTAGGGTAAAGATAGACTTTCACAGGTTGAGAAGAAATCTTGAGATACTTTCATCCCCCCTCCCGCAGGCCATATCCTGAGGGAGCGAATGCCCTGCCAGGAGTGAACCCAAGGGGGTTGTGGCACACTGCCAAGGGAGTTGGTGCCCTGTATCAGGGTAGGCAAACCCTAAGGACACAGCCGACCAGGGCAATCACCCCTGCAGCCCCTTTATCTATGCCCTTGGAGAGATTTATACTAAGCAAGTCTCAACCCTCTGATACCATCCAACCTATACACTAAATGCACGGGTAATCAACCATTAAACTCACAGTCCGTTTAATCAAGATGCTGTTCCTCCTCATACCTTCCCACCGCACTCCTCTCCTATTTGTAACTTTTGGGTATAAAGCTGCAGTAAGACATGGTATTGTCTTCATTCCACCTCCCTGTCAATATTTATTGTGCATATATAATTTGAAGGTTTTAAGATAATGAAATAAAACTCTTGCCTGCATTCATCAAGTCAGCTACATCTGCAGCATACAAATTGAATCTAGAAGAATGTAACAGCTACCACTTGAGACAGTGAAAAAGATTAACGCTCAAGAAATGTAACGAATGCTTCACTATCGCGTCTCAGTCGGACGAGGGGTGCCAGCGCCACAAGGCTGGGGGAATGTAAAATGAAGCCTTCTAACAACCAAACTCAAAGCCCTTTTTCTACGACTGTGATTTCAAACTTAGTGAATGCCAATGATCTGATTGGTGAATAAGTGTGTGTGTGTGTGTGTGTGTACGTTTGTGAATGTGTGTGTGTGAACAATGAACAGCTCTATGTCTGGACGGAGTTATGTTTTAGGACAAGAAAACAAATAATACGGTTGAACTGCAACGTGTTGACTTGCAGTTACCAAAGGTGCACTCTGGCAAACATAATCCACCTTTAAAATGAGCGGGGCCTGCGAATGTGCACGGAAGCCTATTTACGAGGCTCTTGCTAATGAAAATGAAACCTTAATTAAAGTGATTTTAAAAGGAGGAATGGTGCAGACCGGTGATTAAAAAGAAAATGCTATTTTCCTAGTGCTGTTCATCTATTTTGCGTGATAGGCCATGTTTTTTTTCCTCCATCGTTATTTTTATGCTGGTGAAATGATATATTACTCAAGTTATTATAGATGGAGCAAGAGAGGGTCTTACGCAGCTCCACTAGAGGATTCATTGAGGAGGGAGGAAGAAAAGAGTTGAAAATTGGGACGATTTAAATTAGTCATTGGTGGCTGAGAAAGTAGAACAATACCCTCGACGCCCAGTGAAATGTAGAGGAAAGGAGAGAAAAAAATCTCTTGATAACTGTAGAAGCGCTGCAGGAATTGATACAAAGATGTTCCATGGGGTTAATTTATACTCCTTGGGCTTACATTAGAGGAGATCTCTCAAGTTCGTAACAGCTCAGAGCTCATTATGGATTTGGGGGCGGGAGGGGTGGGGGGGAGGAAGAGAAAGAGTGAAAGCTACTGATGTAGCACAGAAAGCAGGGAAAGGTATCTTTTCTATGACACATCAGAAGTGAATTCACAGAGGGATGAGAGAACCAGTTCTTTGACTAATTCGGTTTGATTTTGGAAGTTCATAAGCCATGCTGCCTCGTAGCATTCAGTTCAGCTGCACATTCACGTTGCATGAGAACCTGAGCAAAACCAGACACCTCAAGATTACACTGTACTTGGAAATAGCCCTTCCCCTGCATGATGGTTCAAAATATCATATCTAGTTTATTGTCACCGGCTAAAGGAAAGCACAGCCCAGCAAGGGTCACTGTGCTGGAAACCCCTACAACGGGTACAGATCCTGTGGTGAGGATGAGTTAGGATGATTGGGATTGAAGGGAGCTCAGACCACTGCCTTCCCTGGCTGCATGAGTGTGGCCCCCAGTGAACCCACTCCAGGTGCTGCCTTGACTGAGACCCTGTACATCATATGCAAAGGTGCCTGCCGCCCCAAATCAAAACAGGAATTCCTGTCTAGGACATAAGAGTTTCGAAGAGACTTTCACTTATATAATCTCTGAGGCTCAACAGGGAAGTTTGGTCAAAACTGAAGAGGGAAGTCCAGTAAGCTAGTGAATTAGAGCAACTCACTTATTTCAAGGGAATGAAACTGCCACCCCCAAACAGCCGAGAGTAAGGCACCTGGAGTAGATTTTAAAAAACTAGGCTTAAATCCCTGCTACATGCAATGCAGGCTACTGTTTATAGTATGATGGGCTTCTTAGAATCAGAGAATCGTAAAAAATTAGGGTTGGAAAGGACCTCAGCAGGTCATCTAGTCCAAGCCCTTCTCAAAACAGGACTATCCCCAAGTAGATCATCCCAGCCAAAGCTTTGTTGATCCGGGTCTTAAAAACCTCCAAGGATGGAGATTGCACCACCTCTCTGGGTAACCTGGTCCACTGTTTTACTACCCTCCCAGCAAGAACTTTTCCCCTGATATCTTACCTAAACTTCCCTTGCTGCAACTTCTGACCACTGCTCCCTGTTCTGTCGCCTGCCACCACTGACAACAGTCCAGCTCCATCCTCTTTGCAACCCCCCTGCAGGTAGTTGAAGGCAGCTATTCAATCCTTTCTGTCTTCTCTTCTCCAGCCTAAATAAGCCCACTTCCCTCAGCCTCTCCCTACAAGTCATGTGCCCCAGCCCTCTTGCTATTTTTCTCACCCTCTGCTGGACTCTCTCCAATCTGTCCAGACCCTTTCTGTAGTGGGAGCCCCAAAACCGAACACAGTACTCCCGATGTGGCCTCACCAGTGTTGAATAGAGCGAAATAATCACTTCCCTCAATCTGCTGGCAATGCTCCTACTAATGCAGCCCAGGATGCCATTAGCTTTCTTGGCAACAAGGGCACACTGTTGGCTCATATTCAGCTTATTGTCTGCTGTAACCCCCAGGTCCTTTTTGCAGAGCAGCTGCTTAGCCAGTCAGTCCCTAGTTTGTAGTGGTGCATGGGATTGTTCTGTCCTAAATTCAGGGCTTTGGACTTGTCCTTATTGAACCTCATGAGATTTCTTTTGGCCCAATCCTCCAATTTCTCAAGGTCACCCTGAATCCTAGCCCTACCCTCCAGCATATCTACTACTCCCCCCAGCTTGGTGTCACCTCCAAACTTGCTGGGGGTGCACTCCATCCCATCTTCCGGGTCACTGATGAAGATATTGAACAAAATCATTCCCAGGACTGCCTACTTGATAATGGCTGCCAACTAGATATCAAGCCATTGACTACTACCCTCTGAGTCAAAGATCCAGAGAGTTTTGTGCACACCTTACAGTCCATTCATCCAACCCAATTCCTTTAGCTTGCTTGTGAAAATATTGTGGGAGAATGTATCAAAAGCCTTGCTAAAGTCTAGGTATATCACACCCACTGCTTTCCCCACACGCACAGAGACAATTATCTCATCAAAGAAAGCAATCAGGTTAGTCAAGCATGACTTGCCCTTGCTTTATCCATGCTGACTGTTCCTAGTCACCTTCTTGTCCAAGTGTTTAGAAATGGGTTCCTTGAGGACCTGCTCCATGATTTTTCCAGAGACTGATGTGAGGCTGACCAGTTAGTAGCTCCCTGGAACCTCCTTCTTCCCTTTCTTAAAGATGGACACTATATTTGCCCTTTTCCAGTCATCTGGGACCTCTCCCAATTGCCATGTGTTTTCAAAGAAGATGGCCAGCAGCTCTGCTGTCATAGCAGCCAACTCTCTCTGCACCTTCAGGTGCATCCCATCCAACCCCACGGACTTGTACACATCCAGCTTTTCTAAATAGTTTTTTTTGCCACTGTTGGCTGCTCACCTCCTCCCCAAACTGTGCTGCCCAGTGCAGGAGTCTGGGAGCTGACCTTGCCTGTGAAGACTGAAGTGAAAAAGGCATTGAGCACTTCAGCCTTTCCTGCATCCTCTGTCACTATTCTTGTTTTTCAGAAAACGTCCAAACTCCTAGGCTTGTCCCAACAATTAGGCACAACTGTTCTGTTTGGAGCTGGACAAAGGATCTGGAAAAATATTGATGCTGCTTGCCAGCATTTCAGAGAATCCTACCCCTTTCATCCTCAGGTTTCCTCCCACTTTAATTGCATCCGTTTTCAAGCAGAATCCGGCCTGCAGCAAAGAAGCGACTGCTTGGATCCAATCAGATACCACAATTCATGTGTCTGTAATTTCTCCCTCTGGGAACTCCTCCACCCACCCAAAAACATCATGGCCAAAACTGGAAGGCTTCTCATGACCTGCTCCCCTTCTCTGGCACTGTGATATCCCTCGTGCTTTTAGACTGAGGACCAATCCATAACGGATATTCTCTTGTTTTCCTATCTTTCTCTCCATGGGCTGATTGCGACTGAGACACAAAACTGAGGCTGTCTGTTTGACTTCTAACTTCACCTCTGCTCCGTGTAATCAGTGGCGTTTCTCAGGCAGAAAGAACATGGGTACGGTCTCACGTTTGTCTTTTGTTCCACATGAAAGGGCATCACACATCCTGTTGTTGATCAGTCAAGGTTATTCCATTTGGCTGCCTGCCCACTACTCCCCTTACCTATGCCTTAACGTCTATTTTATTCCTTTCTCTCTAGCTCAATTCAACCACGGTGCCTTTGTCCACAATAGGCTGCCTGGGGGTGGCACGTCCCTGTTACACTTGGAGCGCCCCGTCTCTCCTGTTTCTGCACGGTAGAAGGACAAAGTGTCAGCGATGAGCTCTATTTATGCACCTTTACCATAGATCACAAATTCCCTTTTGGGCATACACTGCAAGGATCAGTAGTTATGATCAAGAGGGAAGGGCAGGTGTCATGCCACTGCTTTTAAACAGGGGTGGGGAGGGAACAAATAAGGTATTTGTAGAGTTATCCATCTAAATCCACTGCTGTTTAACACTACAGCTGTGTGAAGGATACATTTTATCAAGGATTTTGCCATGTCAACGTTTGACCTTGTTGCAAATTGGAATGAAAACCCCCAAAAGGTACATTTGTCCCCCTTCAATGAAGGAAAAAGTAAGGCAAAAAATGCTCTTATACTAGCCGGGGAAGACTAGATAAGCTTTCAAATGCAGCACACTCTTCTTCAGGTCATTTAAGCGCTTGTCTAAGTTTATCCCATCATGCAGTTGTTCCAATAAAAGATACCACCCCCAAAAACTCTTGCTTCTCAGAAATATCTTGGACCATCACAGCTACAACATCTCTCAACACTAACATCATTTAAACATCCGAATGAAATAATTTTGTCTACTTTGGACTGTAACATGCATGCACACATGCACGCACAAGAGCTTTAAAAATCTTGTCATTTCCAAATTAAAAAATTAAACATTTTGGTTTGAAAAGACTGAAATGTGACATTTTGACATTGTGTTTCTCTGGTTTCTCTTTCAAAGTGCAGTTTTGGCAAAACAGACATGATTTTTACATAGCCTTTCCATTTTGAGACAGTGCAGCTTTTGACTGAGGATGTCTCTCTAGTCTGCATCGATCCACATCTTCGCCCGCAGTCAAAGAACTAACCACATAGTGATTGCAATCATCCCCCAATGTAGGGGTTTGTGTTAAACATATGGCTGACGGGCCAGATACACCTCATGAAATCATACAATGTGACCTGCGGGGCTCCTAGAGGGGCCAAGGATTTGGGGGTGACATCCATTCAGGTAGTCACAGCCACTGCCACCATTCACCCCACCACTATCGCGCATGGATCTGGCCTGTGAGGAGCCCCACAGTCTGGATCTGGCCCAGGAGTCTAGGTGAGTTTGACACTCCTGCCCTAATGACGAGGCATGAATGGGAGCGCCCACCTTTATGCATTGCCTGCTTGTGCAGCTGAGCAAGTTAGCCTGGATTAACCTTAAACAAAAGAAGCAAAATTCTGCTCAGTCTTCTTCCTATATATTGTCAGGGGCCCTAACCCACATCCCAGCCCAGCTTGGACAAATTGCCTAGCCAATCCCATCTGTCTGGGGGCTCTGGCTGGCAGCACTATCCCAGCTAACGAACCAGCTGCCACTGTCTAGGTCTCTTGATCGGTCACTGGGGAGAACAGCCTGCAGGCCAGCAGCAGTTCTTCTCACGGTCTCTCTGACCCTGTGCTCTCTGGTTTCCTGGCTCCTGACTCTTCTTGGCTCTGTTTCTGGTCTCCTGAACTTTGATTTGGCTTGTGGATTTCCCCTTGGATCTGGCAACTTGAACCCTGATTTTTGACCCCTGACTTGGCCTGTAATTTGAACTCAGTCCCTGGCTCCTTCCCACCTCTAGTGACCTAACCATTACATCAGACCACCCACATTCTGGCACATAGCAAAAGCTTGGAAAGCAACATTATGGTCAATGACCAAATTTGGTGTGCACTATATGGCTTTGGTTGACACCAAATGAAGCAAGGCTGTTCTTCCAGAGAAAGAACTTGGAAGTGGCTCACTCGCCGTTCCATTTGTCTCGATGCTTTGTCCAAAGTTGCTTATCCGGCTCTTGTTCATTTCCCATTTTTATTGTACGTGACTGTGATATCCCAGTAAGGTGCAGATGTGACTTGCTGTCACCCCTATCTTAATGTGGCACAGCGAAACCAGTTAGTAGATTGGGAGGCTCTGATCAAGCCTCGATTCTTGAATCTCCTGTTTCTCTCAGCATCTGTCATTTGTCTTAGGGCGAAAATCCCGGGACTTTGGAAGCGTTGATCATTAACTTCTTGATGGCATCTGGAGAGTTTTTGAAAAGTCTTCATAAATAGGCAAATTGAGTCTGCACAGCTGATTTCTCATGTTATTGCTCCTTCTTTTCATAAGGTTGATAGTAAGATATGCAAGAAGGCGAGGAGCCAAAATAAGAGTGCTAACTTAAGTGTTCCTGGGATTATTCTCATAGCAATATTCAGCTGCACCTTGACTAGCTTCATTACACATTACCTGGATGTACCGCTGCATCATATTCAGCTGCTGAGATAAAAGCAAAGTGTGACAGGGCCACGGCCCCAGAGGTGGCCATGATGCCCCTTCTGGGCCCTACAGCTCCTGCCTGGCTCAAGCTCTAAGACAGCCTGCCGTGTCTTATTCTTAAGAAAGATTATGGACGTGAGGCTGCCCAAGAGCCTTAGAGTGAGTCTTAGTCCTTCGAATCGCTAACTGGTTCTTCCAGGGCAACTGCGGCATTAAGGGCCAATTGCGTGTCTCCATCCACCATGCCCCAAACCTCGCAGATGTTATCACTTCTGATGTGACTTTTTTCTCTTCCCCTCCTCTGGGTTTGGGGGAACCTCTGAGCACTGCTCTCAGCTCCCCTCTGAGCTGCTGGCTCATTGAGTAGGTCTTGAGCCTGCCACCAACTCAAAGGACTCAAGGCTTGCAACTCAGACAAAAGCATCAACATACATTAATGGCTAAACCAGTCTCTTTGTACCCAGATAATATTCCCCTGTTCCCCAGGCCCACACAGTGGTTTACCCTAATCCCTTGTTCTTTTAGGAGCCTCACTGCCCTGCTGCCTGAAGCTCCTCTCCTTGGGGCTCTCAGGGCTAGACTGCCTGACCGGTTTAGGTTCTGGGCTTATATAGCTCAAGTCTGAGACCTCTTCTGGCCAGGTGAGTCACTCATTAGCCCCCCTCCACACCACCTGGAAGCTGCCTCTCTCAGGCAGCTTTTCCTCCTAAAGCGGACAGGTACACTAAGTATCCTGCCACACCAAGGCCTTTCTGCAAGGTGCAAGCTCCTGGTAAATTCATTGGCAGAGATTTGCATCAGATGTTGGCTGCATGTGAAGCTGGGAGCTAGAACCACTTGCATATTTTGGGTACTCCTCATACTTGAGTTTGGTACCACAGAAGGTGACATCCAGGTGTCTCTTTTCATGGCCACTGCTCAGATGGGATGCAGAGATAGCTTTCTTTTTCCTTGAGGACCTGGAAAACAAGGTACAACCTACAGAAGTCTTCTCATTTTTCCAGATCTTCCATGGAGATGGAATGGAAGTGGATGGAAGTGTTCACTTGGAAGGCAAGCATGAGGTCAACCACATCACCACAACAAATATTAAAGAATAATTCTGCTGACAAAGCACTTTGTCAGAGTTTGTGATTCAGGAGACAACATTTTCTGTCCCATTAGATGTACACAGAACCTGGAGTTACCAATCCAGGTGTTAGGGGGTCTAGTATTGGTTTGCAACATACTGTTTTTGACACTTTCAGAAACAGTCCTGTCAAACAACGTTGTACGCCGCTATGGTGTAGCAGGGCACTGCTGTGTGCCTGCTCCCTTAAGGAAGGAAGCAAGCAACCTTGCAGGTAGCGAAGTGGGGTAATTAAGGACTCACCTGCCCTGCAGCAGGCCAAGCTGGAGTTATAAGCCCTGAGCCAACCAGGCAGCCATGAAGCGAGGAGCTCCTAGAGCAGAGCTCTTGAAGACTGGAAGAAAGCCACTGCAATGTGGGGAACAAGGGAAAGTACCTGGGACAGAGAGGTGCTTAGCTATGCGGCAGGTGTCCCTGGTTTAGGGTAAGCCTAGGGAAGGCTTGAGCATCTGCCAGAGGGCAGGTGCTTGTTATTAAGTTGTACTAGTGCTTTAGCCTGGAGCCCTGCAAGGACAGGCAAGGGCTACTCAGAAAGCCAGCAGTCCAAGAGGGGCTGAGAGTGGGGCACAGCAGGGAGTGCAACGCCCTAGAGAGTAAGGATCCAGAGATCTGCAAGCCTCAGATCCAGAAAGGGCTGGGAGGGTGATCAAAGGGTTCACGATCACAAAGCAGGGTTAAGAGAGACTGAGAACAAAGTAGGACCAAAGACAGGAGAGTGCCTACGTGTGGGACCTGGAGATTCAAGAGTCAGCAACTGGCTGACAGTTGGACTAGAGGGTCCATTGGCTCAGGCATGGGGCAAGAGCCAGACTAGGGTCCACGAGTCCAAGAGGGGCTGTGTGTGGTACCAGGGGCCCAGGATCCCAGAGAGAAGGGCTGTGCATGGGACCAGGGGCCCAGGAGCCCAGAGGAAAGGCTGAGTGAGGGGCTAGGGGGTCCGAGGGCTCAAGGGGGCTGAGTGTGTGAAGGTAACATCACTAAGATAACTCCTGTGAGGTTTGGGATGTGGTAGGGGCAGAAAAGAGTCATGCAATTTGCCCCTAAGGCTACAGGTGCCCTGCAGTGGCATAGATAGGCTGAGAGGGACTTATCAGGCCTGGGGGTGGGATTTAGACTAGTGGGGTCCAGGAAGGACCCGGCACGGGACTAGTTCGGATTAAGGCTCACTCTAAAGCCCGGGCATCCTCCCTTACCCAACTTCCAATAAGAACAAAGTGCAGCCAGTGAGTAATTGAGGGAGGGTGACATTAGAGTCAGAGCTGGGCAGAAGTTGCACAGCCACCGGGTAGGGGGTCACAACCACCCCTGGGGCCACAAGCTTGCTACAGATGGGTCTGCAAACATCACTGCTGTTTTGAACCTAAGCAGGTAGCCAGCTCAGAGTTGCATCTGTCAATTGAATCACTTTGGATTTGTACTGGCGTACCAGAGCAGAATTTTCTCCACTATTTCCATGAGGGTATTGGTTGATGTATACCTCCTTGGAATCAAGTGCTGCAGTAGGAATGCATACATAAACCTTGCAATGGATTTTCATTTAATAGGAAAATCAAGAAGAACTGTCCAATACAACTTACTCTAATGTGACCTTGCAGTGTGCTGCACATCAGTCAGCTGTCGAATAAATTGGTTCAAGCATGTTTTTCATATTTTTCTTTAAATGAGTAATTGTTTTACCTTTGTGACCATTTAATCTTCTGTTTAGGAACATTTAACTCCTCCATGCCAGGAGCTGGAGTTTCTGGAGCTTGTCTTACTGAATCTCTAGTACAATATAATGATATACAATACTTCTGAAACAGCAAAACACTCTGAAAGCCCTGTGTATGTTTTTTGAAGACTAGCCAATTCTAGTAGGGACTATGTGGTAAGGGGCATTGGATAGATCAAGGGAACTAAGAAGCAGAATCTCTCAATTCTGTTTTCGGCTTCGCTGGTAATATGCAATGGGAGCACAAGCAAGTCACTCGGGGCTGATTCCATGACACTGTGCTCATGCATCCATTCACCTTAATTACTACTAGAGCACTGCTAGTAGCATTTAAGCACTATTGTTAAATTAATAGGACTATTAATGTGAATATTGCTCACGTGAGATGGGGAGATGAAGAACGAGTCTTAATTCCTGTGCTTCTGTGTATCCACATATAAAACTGGATAACACTTCCAACCTCACAGTACAGCCTACAATGAGACTATTAATCTCTCTAAGGCATTCTGGCATCCACAAGTGAAAGTTGATGCTGTGCAAAGTTAGATCATTGCCTCGTATTTAAGAAGCTCCCATATACTTACTTCCTTATTGAATTCGAGGAAGTCGGTCCTAGGACTAACATGCAGGCACTGAAATCTCTCAACCCACAGTTATTCTCAGATGCTTATTGGTCAGTACAGCTACAATTCAAGATTTTGGAGGTCCAGACAAACACCAGTGACTATTTTTTCCCCTTGAGAGAAGGCAAATTAGGCTGAAGGCATTACCAGAAGTATAAAGAAACTAGCCTGAAACACAGACTTGAACTGGAGATTCTCTGTACTACCAAGGAGCCGTATCCCTGTCACTGAGGGATGAGAGGAGAATGGGGAAAGCATGGGAGGGGAAGGTGAGGAGATCCTATTTATAAACCTATTCCCCCCTCACTGTCAATATAATGCAGACATATCAGGCAGTGCAGATGGATCTGCATACTGATGAAGACATGGGGCATTTGTGAGACATACTGGATCTGACCAAGCTCCCTTCAGGCAGGGGGCTGCTTGCTCTTCTATTAGAGCCTGATAAATTCACATTTTCAAAGCATGGAAACTTATGCCAATTTTTGGTGCTACTCTGTGGCTTGTCAGCTGCCTGCTAGCAAAGCCTAGTTTCCACTTCAGTAAGCAGATAAAAGAGAGAGAGAGGACCCCAGGCGACAGAATAAACCTCCAAGTGAGAGGCCCTTTTTCAAAATCAGCTCATTGACAGGCAATGTGAATAGGAAGCGCGCGCGCGCGCGCGCGTGTGTGTGTGTGTGTGTGTGTGTGTGTGTGCTCACGCGCATGTATAAGGGAGGGGTGTTAAAAGCTACTGAAAAAAAAAGGCCATACAGCCCAAAGCAGTCACACTAGCTAGCGCTCACAGAAACAAAAAGCGCAGCTCTGCTGAACAGAGAACGTCAGACTGATGCTAATAGATTGGGTGAAATCTAAGCAACTCCTTGCACAGGCAATTATAATGTGGATGTGAGGGTGTAGCACTCTGGTGGATTGGTCAGTAACACAGAAACAAATAATGGCGAATCTGGGCAATCTTTGGGTATATGATCGCCTGTGCACACAACGACAGGACTCAGTAGCTCAGGAAGCCCTTTCCAGCCCTATATTCCTAAACAAGTATGGCTGATATCTGTTTCCTAGCGAGCGCAACGCCCATCAAGGTTCTCAAGGAACCTCATGGATATCAGCTTTGCTGCACAAAGTCCAATGAGGTTGGTATTATATTTCACCACTCTATGATCACAAGTGTGAAAGAGAGACCGAGAGATCAAGGTTATCTTCAGGGTGCTGAATATCTGAAACTCCATTGGAAGTCAAAGGGAGATGCAGATGTTCTGCAGTTACCATCAGGTCCTAAGATGAAGCATGCCACTGCCACGGAGTAGACGCACCTAGGATGTCCCAACTATATCCTGTCCACCTGCTCCAAGCCCAGAAATGCGCCAGTGTAATAACTGTCTGCAGCTACTCTCAAGACCTTGGTCTCTGGTATGCCTGAGGAACAACTGCCAGGGGTTACCCCCATAGGCATAAGTCCAAGTTTGGGGCATGAGTAGATGAGCAGGGCAAGCTCAGGCCGTGCAGACATGGGCTTGCGTGGTCTTGGCATGCCAGAAGATTCTGTTCATCAGCTTCTGCATTTGTTTGGTTCGGTATTTCAGCAATGTGGAAGGGGTCTCACCAGTGCACAGAATGCAGATCTGTGGGAAGTCCTCTTGGAAAAAATGCCACCGTTTGGGAAAAAGCTACCCAAATAGCAACCTTGTGTTTGTTCATGCAAATGGAATTATCTTGGTGAATTGAGGAAGGCAGGAAGGGCAGACCTAACTTTTCTGTTCCCAAATACTGAAATTGCCCTTTTCATCATGAGCTTATTGCCTTATTAGTTCATCTTCCCCCCACCATTCTGGAACCAAAGCTCAATACTCCTGAACTGCCTCTATTTTAAGACCCACATGTCCACGTTTGCCAGGCTGTCTTGCTGAGCTCCTCCTTGATGTCATCTCTAGCTCTTTCTCTCGTACCTTGCAAAGCCTTGGCCTCCTTTGTGAAGTGGGTTTGGGGCCAGTTCCAGGTGAACCTATGTTGCAAGAATCAACATCACAGCGGAGAGTGACATTCTCAGCAGAAGTCAAAGACTGAAAGGACTGGAAACTAAAACTCCCTCTTAGGTCCCAGAGAAGCCTCCATGAAACACTAGTCCTCTGGCTGGTCCATAAACCCAACCTAATGTCCAGTTGTGTATGATAGTCATGAAACGCTACTAGAACAAAAGCACACAGTGTACTCAGAACCTCAGTTTCTCCCCGCCATGGTATCAGTCTGCTCTGAACTATCCTGTAGCAGAGAAGTGGGCAATGATTTTGGCTGGAGGGCTGCTTAATGAGGTTTGGTGAGCTTTGGAGGGCCACATGGGTAGCCCCACCCCTTGACGGTTGCCCCGCCACCTGGTTGGCATCTTGGGACTGGACGTCCTGCCCTTAACCCGTGACCTGTGCCACCAGAAGTCCCTCCCCTTTCCCTGGAGAAATACTCCTTTCGGGGGTGGGGGTTGCCATATTAGAATGAGAAAAAAACAAATCATACCCTGAAAGTTAACCACTTGCTGTAACATATTTTAATTTTATTATAAAAATATTTTGGTCATGGTTTCTGTTTGCATAGTGTATATACAGGCGATTGCATAATAACTCAAAAATAAAGTCTTGGTCTTATATATTGTATGGGAGGGGTGGTTGGGGGTATGTGTGCACACGGTGGGGTGTGGGGGTCTGTGTATGTGTGCATGTATGGTAGGGTGTAGTGGTGTGTGTGTGCATGTATGGTGGTGTGTGGAGGGTGGGGATGTGTACATGTATGGTGCGGTGTGGGGGAACAATTGGGTATTTTGGGGGGTGTATATATGGGGGGATTGTGGGGGCAGGATGTGGGTGTGTGGCATTTGTGTGGTTTGAGGGAGGGTGGGGGAGTGTGGGGACCCTCTCCACACTTCTCCACGGTACACAGCTCCACAGGCAGCGGCAGCAGCAGGCGGCAGGGGTTCTCAGGACATTCGTGCCTGGTGCCCAGTGACATGTGGCTCTGGCCACACTGCATACCACAGCGAGGAAGGCAGCCGCCATCCAGCCATCTCACAGGCACACGGGCAGCCCCTGCACTTGTGCACTACTGCAGGGAAGAACCATGTGCTGGAGCCAGCTGCCTTCACCGTTCCCTGCTGCACAGGTCCTGCGACTTCACTAGAAGGAGCCCCGGCCCCTGCCTCCCCAGGGAGTCCTGGGACCTGGGCAGCAGGGGAGGCGAAAGCAACTGGCTCCAGCACATGGAGCTTCCCTTTAGTGGCATGCGAGTGCAGGGGCTGCCCGTGTGTGGTAGGGAGTGACAGCAATAGAGGCAGCCTGGTGGGAGCTGCACTCCTTGCTGTAATGTGCAGTGCTGGCTGGAGCCACAAGCCAGCGCCTGGCATGAGCACCCTGAGCACCCCTGCCTGCTGCTGCTGCTGCCACCTGTGGGGCTGCATACTATGGGGGCAGTGTGTGTGTGGGGGGGAGGCACACTCCCTCACACCTACACCCTGCCCACCCAAGCTCCACATTGCCACTGCCCCTGGCTACGGGCTCAGTGCTGCCACCAGCCCCAGCCCCACGCTCCCAGCCCCTGCCCAGCTGCAGCTCCCATCCCTGCCCCTGCCACTTCCCTACCTGCTCCCTGGATTGAGCAGGATGCCAGGGAAGCTGAGCAGGTCCCCCAGCAGCTGCAGCACTGGCAGCAGCAGCCCCTTCAGAAGCTGCATGCTGTCCAGGCCAAACCTTTACACCCACAAGGGTGAGATTGAGATGCAATAGGGTATGCTGGGTGGGGAGATATATATGTGTGTGCCTCGCTCTCACCCTCACGGGCAGAAGGACTGGATGGGGTACAATTGTGGGTGGGAAGGACTGGGTGGGCATCGTGGACTGTATGAAAGTGCCTGGCAGGCTGGATCCAGCCTATGGATCATATTTTGCACCCCGCCTCCCCAAGCCCTTCATGTGGCCCCTTGGCACTGATTGATGGAGGGGCACAAGGGTGCAAAAAGGCAGCCAGCAGTCAAGATGGTGGCCACCCCCTTGTCCTTCTCCACCCCCTCCCAAGGCCTCTCTGCCAATCAATGCCAAGGGGTGGGGCCTCTGCAAAATGACCGAAGTTAGCTCTTCAGGCTGTGACCAAGTTGCAAAAATTGCTTTCTTTCACCGCGAGTTAGGTAGGTCCCTATCCTTAAGTTATAAAATGCGCCACTTGAGTCTAATCCAAACAGGGCCCACATAGGGTTTTGTTCCTTCCTTCTGAGCATGGACCAGAAACTGATGCCAGCACATACTGTTCAGCTTGATCAGCGTGATAGTACATGTCTGCAGTCACCATCTGGTATTTGTTAGCAGCACTTTGTGCTATAAGAAAACTGGGCTCAGGGGAAAAAAAAGGAGGATTCAGCCACCTGCTTGGAAACTAAGGCTCTCTTCCCTATTTCTTTCTAAACCTTCCTAAACCAAGCACAGCTTTCCAAGTCACACCACCTCTCCTTTCATGTGTGTTGGACTGCCACTAGCATGGGTCTTCAATAGAGGGTGCAGCCCCAACTCTAAAGGCCAAACACTAAGTGAAAGAAGTAGGATGGGGCTATGAGCAATGACCCTTTCCAAGGTAAGCAGGACACACTTTTCAGTTCTTCCCAA
>NW_005842014.1:2686350-2688097 GCF_000455745.1 Alligator sinensis
CGGAAGAGCCGCTCTGGGAATCTTGATCAGGACTTTTGGATGGCTGAATTCAACGGCCTCTCCAAACGCTTATCCAAAAATCACATGAAAGTCAGAAATGGCGAGACATAAAAGCTCCTGGGAACAATGAATACGCTTCATCACGATATTTTCACCAGGCAAATGTCATTGCTCCATGTACGTAAAAATGTACGCTTCACCTTCACTTGCACCACTAGTAATTTGGCCGGTTCCACTCCCCCCAGACCATGAAATGGCTTACATTTGTTAAATTAAACATCCACTGCACAAGTGAATACAACCAGGTAGCTACCTGAACCATGGTGCAAGCAGATGCAACGCTATTGTTTTAAATGGGTTTGCAACCATTAGCATCAGGGCTATTTTAAAGCAGACGCCTTTGGAACAGAACAGGATGGAAATAACAATTGATTGGTGGGGGCACAAAGGTAAAAAAAAAAAAAAGGAGCAGGGAGTTGCTAGGAACAGCATGCTAGAAAGATGGGGTAGGAAGATGGTGATGGGGATGAGATTATAAAGATGGTTCAGTAATCTGAGCCCACTACCCCATGATAAGAAATTATTATTATTTTTCCCGCTTGGAAACTGAGATCTAGAGAAGTTCATTTGAGTTGTCCGGGTCCAAGGCAGGACCTCATAGCAGAGCTGTGTTGAACACCAGGCCATGCTACCCACTAGCAGCCAGGAACTCCCTTGTTTTAATCCCAGTTCTGCCATCTATTTGTCTGACTGTAGGCAACTCTCCCATGCTCTGAAAACCCATCTCCAGAATGGGGTCAAGATGGGCCTAAACAAAATATATACCTGCAAAGACTATAAGAAAGACCAACTGTGAGCTTTGCTATTCCAGCTCCACCCAAACAATAGTAATAATCCTGTATAACTGTCCGGGAGGTATGGCAATGTTTGTGCAGCGATTTGAAGATGCCAAGCACGATACAAATGCTAAGTATTATTAATGACATGAATCACTCATCCTCAGAGCATTCTACCACCAATGGAGACAGGAGAGCAAAGTCTCTCCGTTCCTTAATGATTAAAAAACTGATGAAGTTATTCATAAAAAGTACTTTAAAAATAGATCAAATGCTTTCCCCATCCCATGATAATCCCTTCAATTGCCCCCATGTTGCAGCTCACTGTATCATGCCAGAGATCAAAGCACGCGTCTGAAACAGGCACACCACTCCAGCAGAGAAGAAAGCCCTCTTCTGCTGCAGATAAACAAAACACAATTTCCAGATAACATCGCCGTGCTGATCAGAATAGCTGCTTTTCCAATTAGATTTCAAAGAATTCTTAATTGTTATTGATTTAATCTGGAGATGTGCAGATTTTCCCCGTCAGGAACCTGTTTTACAGGGAGCCTATTACCCAAGGGATTTAAGTTACAGACAGGTTTTAGTAAGCAGCAGCAGCAGCCGCCTGCCTGTCAGGCAGGTGACAATAAAAGGGGAATGTGTCCAGAGACAGGAGAGAGAGCGGTGTTTGTGCTTCTCTTCCCTGCAATAATTTAGAGCACGTAGCTTCTATCTGCTCCGAACTGGCAGCCGATTGCACGTCTGCATAAAGGCGCTTGCCTATCAGTGATACATATTTAAAGTACCATGCCTATTATATCTTTGTCACATCAGCTCAGTCTCCCTCTCTTCTTATACTTGCTGTTAATTACAACCATGGGGGGGGGGCAAACCCCAAACTTCTCCTTGCTCTGGAAGTGGATGCC
>NW_005842014.1:2688128-2694330 GCF_000455745.1 Alligator sinensis
CAGGTAATTTCTGCAACATGCTGGGCAAAAATAAAATGAAAGAGGAGATTCGATAAAGTCTGGCGAGCTGCTATTTCAAAGGCAGGTAAAGCTGTGCAGGAGGAGCGGGGGGGACGGGGACCCGTCACCTCGCAGACAGGTGACATTTTGGAGTGGAACAACAAGAGATTGTTTCCTGTCATACAGCAATAACAGGAGGAAGCAGAAGAACAACAACAAAAAAAATGAATCCAAAGAAAATTGTGCATCCCCGACAAATGACAATGGAAGAGCTTTAATTCTTCGGCAGGTGACAGCGTGGAGATTTAATGCCATCAGGCAGGTATGACTGTGTGTGAAAAAGTGACTTAGAGCCAGATGCCATCAGGAGGATAACTCCCTGCCACACAAGCTCGAAAACACTGGCTCCCTCTCCTCCCACCTGCACCTGGAGCCTGCCCGCGAAGCAGCTTTTGTTGCACTGCTCTCCCCTACAAGGCATGTCCAGTTCTGCGTGCAGAGGGAGCAGCTGTCCTGATCTGGCGAGGAGATGGGGGTGGAAGGCTTGCCCGGCTGCCTGAGGAATCAGGCATCGCCACCAAGAGTGAGGTTAAACCTTGCTTGTCATATAAAGTTGCAGCAATTACAGGGGCAGGGAAGGGTTAACCTGGCTCTTGGCAAGGACATCTCTCTCACAGCAGTGCCCTGGCTCTCATGCTGCTCTGTGGAGGGCAAGCACCCCTCCACTCTCCAGCCTTTGGCATCCCATAGTACCAACTCCATGAGCTTCTGGGGGGTGAGGGTCAGGTCATCGCTCTGGGAGGGTCAGGGCTGAACTTGTGGTGTGCCAGCCAAGCTCAGGTCACGGGCTATAAACATATCAGCAGTGTGCCCTGCGAGGGGATCCTTCATCCTGCTCTGCAATGCAGTCACCCAGGCCGCGCTGCCCTCCTCAGTGGTACCGTGACCTCGCACTGCTGGAGGCAGGGCGCCAGCCTTGATGGATGGAAGCTGGAAGTCTTTACAGCCGCCCCCCCTGTTGCTAATACTTTCCTTGGCCCTTCAGCTCTACCAACTCATGGCAAGTACATTGATCTGGCTGACAGACTAAGATCCTATCACTCAGTTTTATATAGATGAACTGTAATTTTCGTAATAGGATGTTTAAATAATATTGTGTCACTTTTACATCTCACCTACCTTTCCTTTGAATGGAAATGCCTGTCTGCTTTTGACAGGTGGATATTTTTGTGCAAAGACTTTGCCTGAAGGACATCAGGAGTCATAATAATGGTTGATGCTTTCCTGAGATTCTTACAGATTATGTCTAAATGGAATGGCGCTTTAATGTGATTACCTCACCGCTTGTACTCCTGCTGTGCCATGTAATAGCATGCCAGGTCTCTCCACTGGGATTAAAGCCAGTCAGACTGAAAATTTACTTGCCTTAGGGACCATCAAGCAAACTGAAATGGCTACTCAAGGGTTTTATCTGCCAGCAAGCAGTTTCTTCAGAGGATTAGCAAAATGAATGAAATAAGGAGACAGATATAGGGAAAATGCTGCCATTAGCTGTGCATTCCCTCTTTAATTTTGCTCTAAACGCTAATTCCGTTTCCTTGTAATTCCTCTCCCTCTCTATTTAGCTTGTCACCGGGATAAAATGAGTCCAGCATACAAAGCAAACTCCACCCCTGACTTGTGTACCCAAATGCTTCTACTGCCAGACTGGGTTATCGGCTTTCCTTCACCGAGTGCTGCATTCGGTGCCCACAGACTTAGGTTTATATGACTCCTGGGGATTTGGGGTCATTTCTTCAAAAGATAACTGATACCTAGAACTTCCTGATAGTCCCAATGCAGTGGCCAATTTGAATTTAGTCACAGCAGGGAGGGCATAAATAGATCTAATTGCCAGCCTCAGTTCTTTTAGTACCAATTGGGGAACCTCCATCCAGGGTAAGAGGGGTCATGTCCTCAGGCTATGCCCCACTGCAGAGCACATTCTTGGCCAGTTGTACCCCTGGGGCAGCCAAGGTGCCCTCTCCAGCAGGCCACCCAGGGCTTTCTTCATTGTAGATATGGCAACAGGGAGAAAGGGCAGGATTTCCTTCCAGCCCTGGGCAACCTGAGGTTTATGGGGGCAGAGAGGCTGGCTTTCCCACACTGGAAGGTGGGGATGAATGAAAAATTTGCAGTACTGTTGCTGATCTGTAGAGTGGGGGGACTCCCTGTGCTCCTTTAGCTGCTAGCAATATAGGGGATACAACACATATTCAACCACCTTCGTGTCTGCCCTGGAAAGATCAATGTGCACATGTGAGTGGCCCCATTACCTATGCTGCGCTCTGCCCTCTGGGGTACCCTCCCCTCTATCTCTCCTGCCATTCCTTGATGTACTTACTGTGTTAAAAGGGAGGCTGCCTCAAGAGTCCTAGAGTAAGTCTTATTCTGTCCAATAGCCAATAGGTCCCTTCTGGGCACCACTGGCCTCAATCCCGCCCGTCAGCTGCTTGGGCACTCTCAGCCTGTCCACGCTCCCAGGGCACTCATAATTCTTAAAGGAGTAATTACATGGCTCTATCCTTTCCTACATCACATCCCATGCATCTCAGGTGTTGCTGATTGTCACTCTCCTGTTGGGGCTTTGGCTTTCTCAGCCTCCACCCCTTTTCTCTGGCTGGGCCTGCTAGCTCAGGCCCACTGCATTGGACCCAGCTTCTAAACACTAGCTCTAGTGTT
This sequence comes from Alligator sinensis, assembly GCF_000455745.1. Classification (NCBI taxonomy): domain Eukaryota; kingdom Metazoa; phylum Chordata; order Crocodylia; family Alligatoridae; genus Alligator; species Alligator sinensis. Next base: position 2,690,850 of record NW_005842014.1, read on the forward strand.
GTCCCCTTGGGCCCCGGGCCCCTGTACCTCTTGGGCACTAGGACCCTGGCCCCTGGCCCCACCCTTCTTGGGCTCAGTGGCCCCATGCTCTGCCCAGCTCGGGGCCCTGGGCTCTCTCTGTCTTGAGCCTGCCCCCAACAGGGCCCAAGGGAATCACACGCCCCTAAGGCACTAATGGGACCTCCAAAGGCCACCCCTCACAGTCCCAACCTAAACCATCAGCATGAACTGTAACCAAAAGATAAGCCCGGCTATAACAAACTCGCCCTTCTGGGCCCACCAGCATCAACATAAAGGAAAACAAAACACTGTCCCTTTAAAAAGAAAAACCTGCCCCCACCTTAGGATAGGCAAATGAACCCCTGGGCCAGCCCTCACCAGACATCAGCATAACCCCCCAGCCCCGCAGCTCAGCAGTCCAGCTGGTACCCCCTTGCAGCTTCCCTAACCAGGAGCTCCTTCCTCTACAGCTTGCAGGGCCAGCCTGCCTTACTTTGACTCTGGTCAGGGCTTCTACACCCAAAGCCCTGCCCCTCTCTGGTCACGGTTATCTACAGGTGCCCCTTGTTTTTATTCCCTGCCTGTTCTCCATGGCAGCTCACCTGTGGCAGTGCCTCGTTTCCCCTGCAGCGCCCTAGCCTGCAGTCCTGTCATGGAGCAACTAGCCCTGCAATAGGGTTCCTACTACTGATGCAGGCATTGCCCTCCTGGGGCATAGGTACTCATAGGTCCTGTTTACTCCCACCAGCTTTCCTGCAGCTTGCTTCCCTGCAGTGTCTCCCCACCAGGGGCTCTCCATGCTCCCTTTCTCCCTGAAAGTAGCTGCATAGACCCAATATTTATCTAGTTTGCCTTGTATGGCACAAGCAAACTTGCATTCCAGATCAGCCCAATTATCTCCAAAGCCCTAAAAGCTTGGGTCTCTCCCTATTGTATTAAGCCTTTGGGCTCAAGGCACCTCTGAGCTGGTGTCATTTGGGAACAGTCCAGGCTGCATTTTCACTGTAAGGCAGCCCTTTCCTAAGAGCTGCCAGTCTTTGGTCAGACTCTGCAGTCAACCTTTGTCTTCACCCACCCCTCACCACACCCATCAGTGGGCCAGTCCCCCATAAGATGTCACACACACACACTGCTCCTCTCTTGGCCAGTCAGAAGAGCTATAGTTGCTCAACTGCTCTCTTTGATTTCCAAGGCACCTGGCTCTCCAAGATGCCCCCTTCCCTTCCTCATATTTCCCTCATATTTAGTCTCATCTATATTTGCTCAGCTTCATCCTTCCCTTTCTACTGTCACACTTCATGGACATCCCTCCACACAGCAGAGGTTCCTCCTCCATCAACTTGTACACAACCATGTTGGGGCCTACCCATTTCCCTATATAAAGCCCATTGTAACAGTGAGATAACTAGAGGCAAAGAAATGAGGCCTGGATTGCCATTCACTTCAGCTTTGGCTTCTGTCCTCGTTATTTAGATCAGTGGTGACCAACTTTTTTGGTCGGCATGCCACAAGTTAAGTGCCACCCCCCAGATGTATAGTTGATTGAGTTTGCACCCTGAGGTGCTGAAATGGAGTCAAGGTAATTTATAATTACTTCCCTGAACAAGAACTATTTTCCTGGATCAACACCTTCATTTAGAAAGGACCCCCAATCCGTCATCTCTTCCACCCTTCCTTTGAGATGGTGTGAGAATAAGACAGAGCTCTCTGTCAAAGAAGGCTATGAAGAATGACATTGAACACACCCAGACTTCACCACCCCCCAAGGCAGCTCATTCCCTTCTCCAATTCAGTTCTTTCATTTTTTCAGTTTTAAAGCTTTTCCAAATATCCAGGCTAAAAATTTCCCTGATGCAGCTTAAGCTTAATTACTTGCTCTATCATCGCTGACTAATGATGATAATTGCTTCCTGTCCTCTGGTGCAACATCCTTTTCTGTACCTTCAGACAGTTATCATGCCTCCCTTTGGTATTCTTTCCTCAAGGCTGAAATTACCCAGAAACATGGCCCCATTTCTAGTCTGATTGTTTAATAAAAATTAGAAATATAGTAAAGTGAACCAACGCAGCAAGGACTGGATGGTTCAGAAAAATCTGCACTGGCCTATAGAGCATCCTACTCTGTCATTGGTCATTGGTGAAAATCCAGCTGATGTCTACAGCATTGACAGAACAAGAGCAATGATCTAAAATTGCAGCAAGGGAAGTTTAGGTTGGATACTGGGGGGAAAAATCCCACTAGGAGGGTAGTAAAGCACTGGAACAGGTTACCCAGAGAGGTTGTGAACTCTCCATCCTTGCAGGTTTTTAAAACCCGACTAGACAAAGCTGAAATGATCTAGTTGGGGATGGTCCTGATTTGAGTCCGAGGTTGGACTAGATGAGCTCCTGAGGTCCCTTCTAACCCTAATTTTCTATGATGCATAGATTTCATAGACATTTGGGCTGGAAGGGATCCCAGAGGATCATCGAGTCCAGCCCCCTGTCCCAGGGGCAGGAATTCAGCAGGGATCATAGGATCCCAGCAAGATAAGCATCCAAATGTGTCTTGAAGGTGTTCAAAGTGGGTGCTTGAACTGCCTCCGGCGGCAGTCTATTCCAAACCTTGGGGGCTCGGACAATAAAGAAATTCTTCCTTATGTCCAGCCTGAATCAGTCGTGACGGAGTTTGTGACCGTTCGATCTTGTCATCCCTTGGGGCGCTCCAGTGAACAGACGTTTCCCCAGATCCTGATGAGCACCCTTGATAAACTTATAGGTGGCCACCAGATCGCCCCTGAGCCTGTACTCTTCCAGGCTGAAGAGTCCCATGGCTCTCAGCCTCTCATCATAAGGTCTGCTTTCCTGACCTCTGATCATGCACGTGGCTCTCCTCTGCACTCTCTCAAGCTTCTCCACATCCTTTCTGAATTGTGGAGCCCAAAACTGGACGCAGTACTCCAGCTGCGGCCTCACCAAGGCCGAGTACAAGGGGAGAATGATGTCCTGGGATTTGCTTGAGAAGCATCTATGGATGCAAGCCAGTGTTTTGCTCACTTTACTAGCTGCAGCATTGCATTGGTGGCTCATATTCATCTTGTGGTCAATGATGACCCCCAAGTCCCTATCATATGTAGTGCTGACCAGCGTAGTACTTCCGAGCCTATAAGGATGCTGCAGGTTTTGCCTCCCAAGGTGGAGAACCTTGCATTTTTCAGTGTTAAACACCATCAGGTTCACATCCACCCATTTGCTGAACCTGTCAAGATCTGCCTGGATCGCCTTCCTGTCCTCAGATGTGGACGCTTCACCCCAGAGTTTGGTGTCATCGGCAAACTTGGCCAGTCCACTTCTGACACCAATGTCCACATTGCTGATGAAGTTGTTAAACAGTATAGGCCCTAGGACAGCACCTTGAGGGACCCCACTGGTCACAGGGCACCATGACGATTGACTTCCATCAACCACCACCCTCTGGGTCCGACCATGGAGCCAATTCTCC
>NW_005842014.1:2694624-2708115 GCF_000455745.1 Alligator sinensis
ATCAAAGGCTTTTTTAAAGTCAAGATATACAACGTCAATCTCTTCCCCCTTGTCCAGGTGATAGGTCACCTGGTCATAAAAGGAAATGAGATTGGTCAAGCAAGACCTACCCACAACAAACCCATGCTGGCTATCCCTCAGGATATTGCCTTCAGCTAGTCTGTTAAGGATGGCCTCTTTGATAATCTTTTCCAAGACTTTTCCCAGGACAGAGTTCAGGCTGATGGGCCTGTAGTTTGCCAGATCTACTTTCCTCCCTTTCCTGAAGACAGGCACCGCATTGGCCTTCTTCCACTCTTCAGGCACTACACCAGAGCACCAAGAGCTCTCAAAGATCTGTGCCAGGGGCTGAGCTATGATGTTTGCCAGCTCCTTGAGTACCCTTGTGTGTAACCCATCAGGGCTGGCTGACTTGAAGGTATCTAGCCTGTCAAGGTGTTCCTTCATGAGGTCAGCTTCGATGGAGGGCAAGGAATCTCTCTCACCCAGGCCTCCCTGACCCACAGCGGGCAGGGGCGTCCCATGGGACTGGTGAAAAACTGATGCAGAAGTACCCATTTAGCAAGTTCACTTTTTCTTGGGCATCAGGATTCTATGAAAGTTTTCAGAATATGATGGCTAATCAGCAACTTATTTGGAAAAACACTGGAATGCTGGAAACTGGACCATGTTCTATGTTGGCAGGCCACCAATTTTCCAGCAGGGTCCATAAAAATGTGTACTCTGACCTCACTCAAGAATCACAGCCACAAGACATGTATGAAGAAAAGTGTGCAATGTGCCATAGGTATAGAGCCAGGGAGACACTGCCAACACTTTGCCACTGCATTGACAGGAAGTTAATTAAGATCATCTGATTGTCAACTAAGACCAGTACCGTAGCCTGAGCAGAAAAAGCCCTCCAAGTCCATTCCTCTCTCTTGTGAAAAAAAAATTCTTTCCCCATCTCCAAAATTAGAAATGAGTTGGATCCTGACTATGCAAGGCAGACCTACCAGATAAACACCCATGAGGTTTTTAGGATCATTAAGGAGTGCCAGAATACCGCAGTCAATTCCCAACTGTACCGGTGGCCAATGTCCAGCGCTTTGGAAGAATTGGTCTTGGGGGGAGCAGAAATCAACCAGTGACCGAAGTTGGTCATGGATTCATGGGGGGGGAAATGTATGTAAAACACCTACTGCAGTGATGTCATGCTCTCTGCTGGGGCCTTTTGCTGCTGCTGCAATACAAATAAGACGATGGGCTGAAGCTAGTACTACTGCTCCCTTTGGTAAGTTCTATGCACGACGGCTTCCCAAGGCCGCCAGTCCAATGATTTTAATAAACAATGTGTTTATTAGTTGCTATGGGGCCAATTCCTGGGTTCCTTATTTACAGCTTAACCTTGAACTCACCAAGGTCCAGGGTAAGACTCCCCTTGCCTTTCTCAGTGCAGAATCAGGCTTCCATTGCCTAGGACTATTCACTTGCTTAAAATTTCAACACATGCTTAAGTGCTTTGCTGGCTCGGGGCCTTCTTTCCTACTCAGGCAAATCTCCACTCAGAATCAATAACCAAGTAGAAATTCAGCCAATTTATTACTCTTCTGTCATTGACTTGACTCCATATATGTTCCCGCCCCGCCCCCACCTCATTTAGTTTATTGCCAAGCAATTTTTTTTTTTTTTTTTAAACACAAAGGCTATTTTTGACTTCCTTGGAAAAAATCCCAACCCCAGGGGAAGAAAGAGACAGATTTCAATGTGTGCTAATAGCGTGCATGGGACTCCCTGAAAATATCTGTAAATTGGTCTTCATTTAGCTAACAAGGCTGGTTCCAAATAAAACTGTTGAAGGATTCTCTTCTGAGAATTGTAAGTGTCTATTATTTTTCACTGAAGAGAGGCATCTCTATTTTAAATGCATCTCAGGTAGATTTCTCCTTTTCAATAACCCACAACATAGTAGCTTCATAATCTCACCTCCATGCAACAAAGGACAACGCAGGAAGGGAGAGGGTGGAAAACCTCCCACTCCTGACACTGAACTAGCTTTCAACACCTCCAAATGAGAAGCTGCACGACCCACTGGGTCAGGCATTGAATAAGGTCTCCTGGGCTGGCACTGTATATTTAGATTAGATATTAAAAGTATAGATTTCCTCCTACTAAGTATCTATACAGCACCTACCACCATAGGGCTCCAAATGTGGGTTGAGACTGATAGGCACTTGGTAACAAAAAAATGCTGATGATTAGACGGGATTAGCATGCCTGATTCTTTGTCACGTTCCTTCCTAAGGGCTTGACTCCGTATGTGGCTCTCAAAACTACTCTGATATCCCAAAAGTAACCCCTTACAGTCCAGGTAACTCACATTTCCATCAAGCACAAAAGCACGGTAGGTTGATTGCTGCATAATGTTCAAGTGCCAAAATGCTAAATTTTGCTGGGAGGGATAACAAAGTTACATTTTTCAGTAAAAAGTGACACTCATGTTAGATGCCCAGCTTGAGGCATGAAACCAGAAACACCAGAAGTTGAAGGGTGCAAAATTGGACTCTGCTTTTAAAATCCTGGCCTATGTGAATGAAAAAGGAAGGTGTACATACGGGGAAGCAAAACGGAGGATTATTTGTTATCAATTCTTAGGTTTGCTTAGAGAACAGGGTCGGATTCTTTCAGCCGCCGCTTACTTCAGTGAAGATGCAACCGATCCCCATCCTTTCAGTCTGGGAAGCTGTTGGGAGCCTCTAGAATAAGAGCAGCTACAGAAACAGGGCGCAGACAAAAGTTATATTTTTCATGCGATCAGACCCCTGAAAGCTCTCTACGGCCATGTCGTGACACACATGCACAGCTGGAGAGCGCTTTTAAAGTGGCCATTTGCATGCAAAATGAACCCCCCTCAAACGAAGGATCGGATGAAGGCGCTCTGCTTTAAAGTGCCTTAAGGAATTTGTGTTCCCTAGGATTAGTTTTTCATGTTTGGGGTTGACAGCAGCAAGGGAGGGGGGAGGAAAAAGCCCGGAGCAGCGAGCTGCAGGCTGTGCTTTGCGTAGCCCAAGTTGGAGGAGGTGGGAGGGAGGGGGAAGGGATTGGAGCCCCCCCAGCTGAGCTACTGGGGGGAGCCAGGCTAGATGCAGGAGGCAGGGGGACTCTGATCCCTCCCTCCAGCTCAAGCCAGGCAAGCTGGCAGCTCGTAGAGGAGCTCACGCATAGCCACACATGCAGCCCTTCCCCTCCTGGCTCCTTGAAGAGGGTTTCTGGAATGCAGCATGTCATGGGGTGCATCCAGATGAGCGCACACGTGCATTTCCCCAGGGGAAAACAGCAGCAGCACAACTATGTGCCAGTGCCACATGTCCCAGGGGAACACCTGTGGACGTGTGCTCTGGCATGCGGCAAGTTGCCCTGGGTGGCGTAGGGGAGGCTGGGCTGGCCCCATGAGCTCCAGTGGCAGTGATACGGGTGCACAGAGCCTGGCCGGCAGCTGGAGTGTGGCTCTGGCTGGCCAGGCTCCGGTTTTGGGTGGTGCACCCTGTTGCCACGTGTACTGCCCCGTTTTTTTTGGTGTGGTGTTCTTGACACCAGGTCTTCTCCTTCCCCCCCGGCACTGCTGCCTGCATGTGCAGTTTGAAGCACTGCCAATGGGGCAGCAGTGCCACAAACCACACACAGGTGCTCGTCTGGATGTGTCCTTGAAGTCCCTGGAGCCTGAAGAGGCACCTGCTTTCAGCCCAGATCTGCCTACCTTGGTCTTGTCAGGAGCCAGGGGCTGGTGGCTGCTTCTCACTGTGAGCATGTCACTGCTTTGGATTTATTTTCACAGCCTGGGCACTCCCAAAGGAGTGACACACTCACGGAGGTCATTTAAAACAGAGTAGGGGTGTTAACCAGCAGTATAGTGCAATTGGGGGCGGGAGAGCTTCTGAAAGGACAGGGGATAGTTCATATTATATTTTGTGTTCTTCCATGCTTATTCCCGATTCCAGTATCTTCCCATCACTTCCAAGGGAAAGTGGCCATTTTCAATCATGGGACAGAAATGCTGGGTTGTGATTCCTTCCTGATCCCTGAACATCTTATATCCCAAACTTCACCTAGCAGTTCACTTCATTTAGGGCACCATTGTGCTACGCACTGTAGCAGTATGTCATGAAGGTAGTTCCTGCTCCAAAGAACTGAGGCTCTAAGGGCCATGTTGTACGTTACCCTTAGGATGTGCTAGCTGCACTTAAACCGTGAACCTTCAAGCAGTAATCTACCTGCTAAGTGTGACTGTATTGTAGCAAATTACAACTTTTTGTGGGAGAAGCAACATGAGTTCAGCTATCATCGGACTGCTCCACAGAGATAAATACCACATTTGGACCTCCTTTATCAGCCTTAAATCCAACTCAACTGTGCGATGGAGGACTCCTGCATTAGGGGAAATCCTCTGGGGAAGAGCTGATTGTCAGTCCTGTCCTTTGCATCGCGCTGGAGCTAGTTCAAGACTATCAGCAGCAGAGACCTAGCTTGCCCTGATGTGCTAGGCACTCCCAGGCTGGACAGTGGGAAAAGCATGGGCTCTGGCAATGGAGGCTACACATGCTCACAAGCAGACATGCAAGCTGCAGCTCTGAGTGCCAGGCTCAGTGCCATCTCCAGCCCTGATCAAAGTGGACTAAGATCATTACCATGCGACTGCTCAGAACGTGTTCTGAGTTTTAATACAGCATGGACACAATATAATCTAAATATAATACGTGCTAAGTTTCCAGTGTAACCGGGCTCCACGTTTAATAAGAAGTAGATACAGCACAGAGAAAGGGAAGCCCTTATGAACAGCATAATAGGCAGCAGTCGCAGCACACCAGCTGGCTAACAGTTGTCAGGTGTTCGGCAAGTCTCCGGGAAGAGGTGCATGTTAAAGAGCATTTCTGAGAACGAGGACCCTGTGGATTTTTCCAGGGGATGCCTTCAAAGGACAAGGGAGAAAACAGTGGAACTTAAATTTGATAAAGGCACGATCAAGGGTAACCTGTTGGTAGAGCAGAAGGGAGTCTTTGTCTCTCTCGCCCAGGGGAGATAAGGGGGAAGGTTATGAAAGACCTTAATTGTGGAGAAAAGCAGTTTGCGCTTAATGAAGGAGCTCGAAGCATCGTCACCTTGGCTTACCCAGCTAACAGAGGGTAAAACGTTCCCTGCTAACAGAGAGGGTGCAGAGAAGGCAATACAGTTGCATGAACAGTGGGGGTGAGACAACAGCAGCTTACTCAGACAGGCTAAAATCCGCATGCCACTGCCTTTGGGAGGTGCAAGTCTCTTTAGCAGGTGCTCTCTGCCTGGGCTGCAGATGAGAAAAATGCATGCTCCAAAGACAGGGTAAGCTCTGCTTTGCAAACAGCACAAGGACACTCTATTCAAGCCAAGATAGGACGCTGCCTTCACAGAACATCAAACTATTACTCAGAAATATTTGTTATATCCTCATTTAAAGCCCTGCCCAAGCTTTGGTTTCAGTAGGATTTCCACCCGGGTTCCTCTAAGGACGAACAGAAGGCTCAAGAACTGCAGGACACCTCGATGAGAGGAGGAAGTGACCTTGAAAATCCCAGGAAGGCTTGGCTAAGCAGATAAACGCAGCGAGGCAGCACTAATGGGTTTCCAGGTGTACAGGAGGCAAAGGACAACATCACTAAACACTGAGAACAACAACAAAAAAAGCAGCAATCCGAAATTTCTGTGCTCAGCTGAGTATCATGAAACGCCATAATGTTCACAGCACTGTCTGGGTGCTTGTACCTCCTCGCTAACATCATGGGCGATGCATTCCCTTGTTGTCCAGGCTGCACCATGATATAAAGGCAGTAATTCTCAACCCGGGGGTGCTGCCCGATCCTTTGAAGAGTGCACCGAGTCGTGAGGAGATAAGCAGGTAAGCTAAGGAGGTAAGTGCAGGCTCAGGCTCCTCCCTGCCCTTCTGCAAAGAAGCAAGAACTATAATAAATACATTGGTTCTTGAGCTGGGATGCCACTCAATTCACAAATGTTAGAGGAGCGCCTCAAGTTTCATAAGGGGTGCCTCAAACCCAATGAGGTTGAGAACCAGCTTTACCATGTTGTGCTCACAACTATTTTGGTTTGAGATGTGTGTGTGGTGAGAGGTGTGTGTGTGCACATGGTGAAAAGTGTGTGTGCATGCATGTGTGTTTTTTTCTTTAAACTAAATATCAGTATCACCCTTAAGGCAGCTGCATTTGTTCTGGTTCAGAGCTTAGTGTAGCACCTTGTGCACATCAATAAGGCAGCTATCTCACCTCTACTTTGGGTGGTAGCCCACGCAGATCAAGTGTGGCATGTCTCAATGCAGGCTCTATAATTGAGCTGTACAGGTAGACCTTTATTTTAGTTTAAAGTGAGTCATTTTAGTTTCACTTAAAATCTGCTCGTTAAGGTCCCTCATACACGTTCCATTCGAGATGCGATTAAAGGTTAATCACGCTTTAAATAGTAACCCAGCCACAGGTTCACTGTATTATCATGCCTTAAACTGACTTTAAGGAGCCACAAAATTACTCCACACATAAGTGGGTAACAACTTTGCTGCTTGTTTGCATCATGTGTTAAACTGGATGTGTTGCAGCTGGGGCTGGCCCGTGACAGATCCCGACAGTCAGCTGAGTCTCAGTATCCAGTGTGGAGTAGCCCCAGGGCTTGGGACGCTGCTGTTATGGCCACCTGATCCCAGTTTGTCCAGAGGCCTTTAAAAATCCCTTGTGCCACCCAGCTGAAAGCACATGAAATTTTAACTCTGACCTAGGTAAGGGGTCCCTGGGATCAGGCTGCTAAAGCCTGGTTCCAATATCCCCCTGCAGCAGGACTTGAAACAACACCAACTGGGACTTTGACAATCAACTGATTGTCAGCTGGGGCTGGGGACCTGACCCGGGCTGGTTTCAGATCCCAGTTTGGTTCCCACCCAACTGACAATCAGATAATTGTCAGGACCTGGTTTAACTTGCTGGTGCAAGGGAAGCCCAGCATCGTGACCCTGGGCTCCACCTGCACTGACAAGTAAGGTACAGTAAGGATCTAATCCCCAAACCAAAATTGTGCATCCTGCCATGCAAGGCTGGCGTGGCAAGAGGCACAACTGTTGGGGTCGTAGCTTAGATTCCTATCACGCCTTACACTGAACATCTGTCAGAGGCCAGGTTAAAATGTGATGCTTAAAAAAATAAATCACATATGATGTCAAACTAATGTAACTTCAGTGAGAGACAAGTCTTAAGCATCAGGGAAAGGTAAATGGGGTCTAACTCTTTGTTTAGGAGCAAAAGACCCACTAAATTATATGGGCTCATTGCCCTTGGTCTTCCGTCCAATCTGTATTTCATTGCCCTCTCTCAAAAAGTTTACATGAAAACTGACATCTTTCAATGGCTTCCTTCTAGGGAACTCCCAGATTTAGTCCACTTTGTTATAACACATTGCAGCAGAAAAATCTAATTTTTACTGAGTACCTCCCTGTGTTTTCAAGTTAATCTCAATTCCACATCCACCAGCCTATGGGAGTGGGCTGATCTGAACATACGCTCCACACTGAGACCAGAAATCCAAGTACTTTCCCCAGCTGTAGCTACTTGGAAAGAGTTTCTCTGCTCTGTACATCATCCATAGAAATGGAGTCTTGGACAATACAATGCTCTTGAGCTGCATGGACTTAGAATCAGAAGAAGGACAAAAGGATGAAGGTGCTTACTGAGGTCTTGAATTTTCCCCTGTGAATTTTTTCACAATACACAGCACGGAGCACAAGATTCCCGCAGCCCAGAATAAACAGGAGCAGAAGCCACCTCTTCAGAGGAGATTAAAACACCTGGCTTGGCTAGTCACAAAGAACAGTAGATAGCGAAGTCTTCTGCATGCTCTCTCCCTTAGTCTTAAATGTAGGGTATGAAATATTGCAAATCAGAGTATCTCTTAGCAAATACGATCCTTGTCATTCTCAACATATATTCACCCTTCCTACATGGCCTTATTTGTACAGTTGGGTCAGGGTAAGATGGCTGCTGTGCAGTAGGGGGTCCGCAAGCAATTTCTTTCTTCTTTTAACACTGTGCTTTTATTTGTGCAACACTTTGCACCTTTCCTGTGTGGGATTGAAACTTTGTTCTGCTGCAACTGAGATTTCCTTGGAGGCCACCCTTACTAACACTTCCCTCCTTCAGCTACAGCCCAAAGTGGTACAAAGGCCAAAAAGGAAACTTATGAAGACATGCTTGGAAGCAGAAGTAAACACAGAAAACATGAGTTTAACTGGCAAGATGCCTGGGATTTATGCAAATGAACTGTGGGTGCAAGTCTGTACAATATGGGCTGATTAAAATAAGAGGCTTCCAAAGCATTGTGTTATGTTAATTTTTCCAACACGAGGTACTGAAATACCCTTATGCCTGTGCCTGCCAAAACCTCCAATTTAGTCATTTGCTTGGTTTGTTCAATATCAGATGAAAGCTGCATTTTGGACAACAGCACAGCGGTGTCTTCAGGATGAGAATCACCCCTCTGGACTAAGGAATTTGATAGCTTGTTTCGTCTAAACACTTTCTACCTTCTCCACATGCTGATAATCTATTCAAATTTATACATATGGTAAAATAGCTACATCTACTAAAGTCTGATCCAAGGTGACCTCTCTTTCTAGGCTGTTCTACTTCTGAAATCATTCAGTCAAGATACAAAACCCACATCCCCGGAGCATGTTAAAGAGAATCATCATCCTGCTTGGGAAAATTGTCCTGTTAACTTACTTCTGATTAAGACTCCCCTTGTAGCTTCGAATGGGACAGTGCTTTGTTCCCTGCCCCAAACTCTAGCACAGGGTTTGTATGTGCAGTTAGGGCTCATGTGCAGTTAGGGCCTTATCACATGGTAATTTTGGGTGGCTCCTACAGCTCTTAAGCCCTGGGCTGTCTGCACATGAACACCATAAAGTGGCTTAATGTACTCGTTATGTAGCTCAAAGTTACGCCACTCCAAGGCAGGATTATCTCTAGAGCCGCACAACTCAACTTCTGTTCCATTAAAGTGGGGCCACTCCTCACAGACGAGCTGCTCAAGTTGAACGTGTGGCTGCTCCAGACTCCAAGCTAGCACTAAGCTGATCCATACTTGTGTAGCTCACAATGCAAGGTGTAATAAGGCCCTTACAAAACTGCTGCCCTCTGCCCCAGAGCACCTGCATTTTAATGGTGGATGGAAATGATGCTTGAAGAGGATGGTATAGAAACCCTATCCTGGGCCAAGGAGAAACTACAGTTGGTGTCCTCCCACATCAAAAATACCAAGCTTCATAGCTAATTAGCCATTTGAAGGGAACAGGGCTGGCCCAGGAGGGCGGTGTGCTTCCAAGAAAAGGACAATAATTCTCGGCTTAGTGGGAACCTGGTGTATGTCTTGCCAGGGTGTATGTCTGGCCAGATGTACATCTGACCCAGCCACCAGGACAGCTGAGACAAGTCTTATTTTATAGACAATTTTACTACAGGGGTCAGATTTTCCATGCAGTATTCCACCTCAGTGTCCAATTTTTAGAAGTTTCTCAGTCACTTGGGCGATAGGTCAGAGACTGAGCACTTTGGAAAATCTGGTTCTAAGTATAGGTGCTGAGAACGTGAAAGACAGCTTGAAGTGAGTGGGAGAGAGGAGCCACATACCTCCAAAATGAAACACTTCTCCACATCAGATTCTTAGGAGAGAGGGAAGGAGAGAGATCACCCTTGCTTCTTGTACAACCACCCACCAATGCAGTTGGTCACCCCTTAGTTTGGCCTGGAGTAATACAACTAGTTTGATTTGTGAATAGAAATAAAGAAGTGGGGGTTTTGTTTCTTGAACACCAGTTCAGTTCCTAAATCCTAGATAGTTATCTATGGATGGCTCTCCTTTTTAAACTATAGTTACCCAGAAAGCAGGTTAACCAGGGAGGTTGTGGACTCTCCGTCCTTGGAGGTTTTTAAGACCCAACTGGACAAAGCCTTGGATGAGATGATCTCGTTGGGGATGGTCCTGCTTTGAGCAGGGGGTTGGACTAGAGGACTCCTGAGGTCCCTTCCAACCCTCATTTTCTATAATTCTGAGTGATACGGGCTACGTCTGGAGTGAAAGTGCTCTGTGGAGATGAAGTTCTCACAGAGTCTCTCTCTTTAATGGTACGTTTGGGGAATTGTGGGTTTTTTTTTCAAAAACTCATAACAATTTGATCATTCCAGTCCAAGCAAGCCTCCCATCGCAACCATGCCAGGAGTCAAGGAAGCCACATGCTTTCTGCGGTGCTTTTTTTTTTTTTTGATGTTCAAGTTTCCCCCCTCACCCCCTCAGCAGCAAGAAAGACCAAAGGGAGCCTACAGTAGAGTTTAAAATAGTCAAAGCCTAATGTGCACATCACTTAAAGGAAATAAAAGTCTCCCAGCTGTTCAAGTATTAAAATATGCCATTCTGACAGAGTATCTGAAAACGCAAGCCAAGGTAGCAAAGAGTTCAAAGAATGCTTTGGAAAGAACCAGTGAGGGGAAATATAAGGCAAACTTTGAGAGGTCGCCCTCAGATTCAGGAGCTTGGGGAAGATGGGAAGAAAACAAAGGGTAGCCAGTCCCATCTCCACATCTTTGCAGTGAGTGGCTTCATTGCCTCAGTCTACTGTCTGTTTTTGATAGCTTCCCCAGCTCACTGTAGCTTGCAGCTCACTTTCTAGCAATCAGTCATTTCCTATGCCCACTCTCTGTCCTTCCTTACTCTTTTCTCCTTGTACCAAATGTTGACATCATTTCAACAAGAGCCGAAGCTCTGTGCAACTAACAGTTTTCTCCTTTAAAAGCCAGTGCTCTGAGTCTGTCCTGTATCCCACCTGTGGCTGAACCAAACCCTACAAGGGTGATGCTGTCCGTTCATTGGCTTTCTGGCCCCTGTGCTTCCGACAGACGAGTGTGGCAACACTGGCTCCAGCATCAGCATCATCTTATATGCATCTGCCTTAAGCTGTAGCATTACACTAAAGCCATTGATTAAAATGGTATCTTTACACAGGGGAAATGCAGTGCCTTCTTGTATTCATTCCAGGAACTCCTGGGAAATGGCTAGATGTGCATCTACTGCCTGGACAGCAGTGGTTTCTTGCAGCTTAGTGACCAGTATAGGAAGCCACAGGTGCTAGATTTATTCCTTCTGTCAGTCGTCCGGTTCTCCAGGTAAAAGCATGGAAGTCTCACACATTCTTCTGTCCCATCCACCAGCTAAAAGGAAGGGAGAAATAAAGGGAGTCCAAGAGGATCGAATCTGGCAGTGGAAAATTTTGCTAGCAAAGGCTCTGCAGAGGAGATACATGAGGCTGTTGTTGGAGACCTCCTTGCGAGCTCCAGTGTAGAAGGTATCCTGGGCATGGAAAAGGTCATTGTGCCAGTGGCCATCTAAGACCTGGAATGACTTTAATTCAGGCGGTGACATTCCTAGAGGGCAGAAGATGCATCCAGCCTGGGAGCTATTCCCCATAGGTTCTTCCAGAACTTGTAAGATTAAATCAGATGAAAAGCAAGAACTCACAGACCTTTAAACAGAACTCAAGGGAAGGCGAGTCAGACGCAGGAAGGAAGAGCCTTTGGTTCAGTTTTGTGGTTTAGGACTGGGCAGCTTATGAGCTACTTAGGACGTGGTGCCCATTTCTGCTGAAAACTGCATCTCGCCCCTCTGCCCCAGGCCTGGGTGTACGACAGGAATTCCTGGCAGAGACCAAGGAAGTGGCTACGTGCAAAAAAGGGTGGCAGGAAGTGACCTAGTGCTAGAGGTAAGGGGAAGGGGGGCATGGTGTATGGATAGGAAGGGCTCTCAAGGGAGAGAAAGGCTTTCAGAGAAGGACAAGGGAATAGATGCAGGAAGATGCGGTAGCAATCTGGGGGACAGTGATCACCTAATAATAGAATTCACCATAAGACGTCAAGTGAGTAAGGTAACTAGTAGGGTGAAAGTGCTAGACTTTAGGAAAGCTGATCTCAATGAACTCAGGCGGTTAGTCAAGGACACACTGCAGAGTAGGAGTATTGAAGTGATGGGAGCCCAAGAAGGGTGGCTGTGCCTTAAGGAAACAATCCTTCGGGCACAAAGCAAGACGATCCCCATGCGAGGTAAAAGAGGGAAAGTTGCTAAAAATAAACATATTTCAAATGCAATCATCATATGGAGCAGTAAAGACAATTTATGCTTCAGTCAAGAAGAAATATTTTTAAAAGAGAAAGTGTTTTATGCAAATGATCATCCCTTGCAGTAAGGGTACCTGGCTGCATCCACACCAGTGCTCCAGGGCTCCCTGACAGACCTAAATACAGGAGTTTAGTGAGGATCAGACCATAACACATTCTTTATCTACAAATTTCACAAGCCCAGGATGGAATTTCTAGTCAAAACCCAGGTATGAGTGGGACTTGAATCTGGGTTTCCTGTATCCGAGTGAGTGCTGTAACACTGCACTCTGCACTCTCTCTGCCTCTCGCTCTGATGCAGAAAAAAACCCATATTAGGAAACATCAGCATTTTTTACAAAACATTTTTTGTTCTCCATTCAGCCCTAATTAGCAGGTAGCAGTAGACCCTGCTCAATTGTGAAGTTCTGGTTTTACTCACTGGAGGGCAGTAGTACATATGAATTAGTTGATTCTAGCACAATAACATCTAATTTTCAAAATAAGTGGCATTAAGAAAAGAAAGTCAATTGCTTGTCATTTAATTCCAAACTGTATACTTTTTTTATATGTACAAAATTCCAAAATGATAAAGTCTCAAAATTAAGATCCAATGATTTGCAGTTTCTAAAAGAAGAGCCATTATAGAACTTATTAAATTTACTCTACCAAAAAAACCTAACAGCTGAAATGAAAAATGTCACTTTTAAATATAATTTGATGTTGACATAGATAAAACATTTTAAATTCAGCCCTAATTTGTTTAACCTTAGATAGTATATATAATTGTCCCTGATGATTCATAGTCATTGAGCTAAATCTGCAAAAGCCAATACTTTGCTTTCCCAAAATAATTTATCAGCAAGTTCCTTAGCAAACCATAAAATCTAAGCTGTGACAGATGTAAAGAAAAAAGTAACTGTATGGGTGTATTTCCAAAGCCAGGAAGGATCTGTTTCCTCTGAAACAGAAGTCAAATCACATCAAGTAATGGATAGAAATTTCTAGGTAGGGATGAGGAAAGTGCTGGACATAGGAATTCCCTACAGCCTAGGGAATGACCTGCTGGGTGGCACGGAAGTGGAAAGGGATCTTGGAGTCCTAGTGGACTCCAGGATGAACATGAGTCGGCAGCGTGACGAAGCCATCAAAAAAGCCAATGGCACTTTATCGTGCATCAGCAGATGCATGACGAATAGGTCCAAGGAGGTGATACTTCCCCTCTATCGGGCACTGGTCAGACCACAGTTGGAGTACTGCGTGCAATTCTGGGCACCGCACTTCAAGA
>NW_005842014.1:2708534-2711056 GCF_000455745.1 Alligator sinensis
CTTTCCTGCTTATGCAGGGGGTCGGACTCGATGATCCTTTCCGACCCTAACATCTATGAATCTATGAATCTAAGACAGTGGCAGAGGATAAGGGACACAGCGGGGTGCCTATGCATGTGCAGCGAGGCTGCTCCAATGCATTGCAATTACAGAGCGTCAGAGCAAAGTTAATTAATTGCTTATTCGAGTCTGCTGGAGCATATTAATTCCTGCACTCCAGCACACTCCAGCGTCTCGTGTATCAGCATCCAGCAAACTTTAGTTAAAGCACCCCCACCACCATTTTTCAGTGCAGGGACGCTGATACACAAGATGCTCTGGGCGCCTTAATTTATAGCAGCTCCTAATTAAACCGCCCCCCTCTCCCACTTCCAGAGCACGTGTACAAATGCTTAGGCAGAGTAAATGCCCAAGCACAAATCCTGGGGTCTGATTAAACCCCTGTGGCACATTCTTAGAAAACAGAGAGTAAGCCCCAGCAAGCACCTTTCCTCTCCAAATGCGGTATCTGAGCCCCTCTGTATTGAATGCATGCCAGGAAGACTCATTTCCTAGGAAGCCACAGGAGTACCGGTGCTTAGCAAATTGTAAAACAACTATATGAAAAGCACTGCATGGAAACAAATGCTTGAGACAAAAGGCATCTGAGAAGTCTGAGACTCTCCCCAGCCCCCTCTGTCTGGTCATGACATTTATTTGCCAAATTTATTTATGGCCTGCACATATGTATCATATAATCTGAGAAAGAAGGTGGAGAGCCCTTTTTTCTGAGATTATTGGCAGCGGCAGGCTCGGAAACAGCACCTGCAGCTAGAAACTTTTCTTTCAAGTATGCTTCCTGCTGCATCCTCCGCAGCAAGCAGCGCCAGCTTCTAGACCACCGAGCTAAGCAACTTCCATTAGGGCTGAGATGGCAAACCTAAGCAGGGACTTAAGGCTGTCATACAGAAAGAAGCTGGGTAGAGGAAACAAGGGTGAACAGCAGGCAAGTCACAAGCTTTGCAGCTATGACTAAGCACCGCAAACTGCTCCCCAAAACCTATGGGGCTGATTC
The DNA here is from genome assembly GCF_000455745.1 of Alligator sinensis. NCBI lineage: Eukaryota > Metazoa > Chordata > Crocodylia > Alligatoridae > Alligator > Alligator sinensis. Next base: position 2,709,589 of record NW_005842014.1, read on the forward strand.
TCCATTTGCTTACTTCAGGCTTCAGTTAATAGGATGGCAGCACCTAGATGTGAAGTCCCAGATATGGGCCAAGATCCCCTTGTGCTAGGTGCTGTATAAACACAGAAGAGCCTGTCCCACAAAGCTACTAAGATTTACATGCACCTGGGATGAGAATCAAACCCTGCGCCCTGTCCCCTCCTTTCGAGACACACTCAAGCCCTGAAGTTATACACAGGCAGAGACTTAACATGCAAGCTGCCTCATGCAACAGCAAAGAAGTGAAAACAATGTTAAATATCTTGCTGTGATGAGATTGTGCTGCCTTAATGACGCCATGCTTGGCTCTGTGTTTCAAGTGCCTTATCTCAGATTGGACTACATTGCTCAGAATGGGATTTTGACATTTTTGTTCTTTGAAAATTTTTGAACTTTCCATATCAGAGACTAGAGCGGGTGGATGGGATAAAGCACTCTCTTTCATTCTGAAAGCACTTTAACGATGTTTTGCTGGGTTATCTAGTTTGACTAATAAGCAGGGATCCTGGTTTTCCCTGATAAAAAAATTGCAAATTTTCTTATAAAAATCCCGAAATCTGTGATTAAAATGAAAGGCCCTCCACAGCCGCCCCCGGCCCTGCTCATGCCCCTCACTCCCCGCTAGCCCCCCCTGCCCTGCTGGTGCCCCTCATCCCGCACCCACAGCCCCAGCTGCCAGGGCTATGGGGCAGGGCCCCAGGTCCACAGCCCCCTTTCCCTCACCCTGCTTGCTCTGGGCTTGGGTGCGGGGAGCAGGGGGGCAGGGTTGTGCCCCTCCCTGCTGCTTTCCTGCATGGCCTTGCTCTGTCCTGCCACGCCGGGTCACACCTGCTGGACTGCAGAGGCCTGGGGGGCGGCAGCAAGGCGGGAGCCCAAGCCCACAGTGGGCAATGCACCCCTGCCCCCACCCTGCACACAGATCTGGGGGGCACAGGTCCTCCCTACCCCCTCGGAGTGTGTGCAGCAGTGGGAAGCTGGCCCCGGCCTTGCCCCTGACAAGCTGCCTGCAGCCCTGTCCCGCTCCCTACCGGGGCCCTGCAGCCGTGCATTGTGACCCTGGGCCCCAAAATACCACCCGGCTGGGCAGCAGCTCCAGCCCCAGCCCTGCCCAACTCCACCCCCATGGGGGCCTCAATTCCTGCCCCTCCCCCCTGCACTTACCTGCAAGAGCTGCTCTCTAGGCTGCCTGGTGCACATGCATCCCCTGCCTGACTGCCCTCCTCCCGCTCCCCACAGCCCCTGCAGGCTGGAGCTCTGCCTGCCAGCAGAGGGCTCATTGCAAGACTGCAAACTGCGCAGGTTTCTCTGCTAAAATGAGAAATCCATGTTTTACTCCGTTTTCCCCCTCGGGAAACAGAAAACTTGGATCTCTGCTGATAATCACTAGGCCAGGTAAAAGATCATTTTCCTTTCCTACTACCCCTCAAAAAAGAATCATAAAATGAATTTA
>NW_005842014.1:2711066-2713144 GCF_000455745.1 Alligator sinensis
AACTAAGCCCTAAGGAAGGGATTAGATAAAAATAAGCAACTGCAGCTAAAGCCTGCATTTAGTTCAGAGCATGCTTTCAGACAAAAACGCCATTGTCTATCTGCTGCTTCTCTCCAAACAGGGTGTTAATATAAACACAGCCAAACAGAGGAAAAGCTACCCTGGCAGGGAAAGGGATGGTCTGTTTGCACAAGTGAGGGGTGAGTGAGTGCACAAAGCCAAAGGGTTTTTTCCTGAAGTCTACTGTCATGTACTGCCACATAGCAACCACGGCTGATGCGTTTGCCCCTCACATCCTGGCCTGGCAGTGAGGCATATTACAAAAGAAAGCAATACAAGGTTCTTGTTCCTCTGATGGTCTTTCCTGACTGATGCTTGGATGGTCACAGCCAGATATTTCCTGGATCCGGATGGAGAGACGTTCCATGTACTGTAGGGTCTGCAAGGCAAGGTGGAGGAAGGCATTTGAGATGGAGTCTAAAAGGCTGCTTCAAAAACAACTCCCTGCCAGGGAGACAGAGAGGTTTGTATTTCCATACATTTGTGCTCTCAAGTTTCTTATGGTGGGGGTGATGCAAACTCTGCTATTCTTTCTGCAAGAGGCTTGTTATTCCAAGACAGCCTTACCTACAATGAAGGTTACATCCCCTACAGAGATTTCCTCTTATAAGGCTTGTTTAACAGTACATGTATTGTTTATGGAAAGTGCAGGAGCAACACCTTCTGCATCCAGGAGGCAGGTCTGAAGTAGCTTGATTTTCTCAAGTCCTGACCCATATACTTCTGCCATGTTCTGTAGCTTTCACTTCTGGAACAGAAGAGGACCTGGCCAGGTTTGGACAGCTTTTTAGTGATTTATTTCGAATACAAAGCAGGTCTTGGAGTCAGTGGGTGCATCTACACAAGACACCTTACTGCTCAGACTACTTTGCTGTGCAGTAAAGTGTCACCATCTACATATACACAGCTATTGGGGCACATGAAACTAATTCACTCTGCAGCAGGGTAATAAATACAAGTACTACTATTTACAGGGAAGTAAATTCAAGTACTACTTATACTAGTAATACAAGTAAATACAAGTATACTACTACAAAAACTGCTGCAGAGTTTTTTCAGGCGTAGCAGTGCACATGTAAACTGTGCCAGTTAGACACCAACTAGGAACAGAGACAAAAATCACCGTAAGTCTGCTTCCCTATTGCAATGGAAGTGGAAGACTTGGAGAAGATTAAAGCACTGGGGAAGCCTCTGTAGCCTATGTGCAAGTAATGAGATGATAGACTTAAGAGAGAAACTCCTTTTGTAGCAAAACCCCCCATTTTTCTTTTTTTTATTTATTTTAAAATTAATTCCTTTCCCTTCCCTAATCATTTCTGGCTTTTTTTCTCCTTCTCTAGTCCCTATAGATAAGTATAAGTAAGCTAAGATATAGGATAAGCTTTAACATTTTATTTTAGGTAGTAAGTTTTATTTTTCTCTCCCCTCTTTGCAAATAAGTTCCCTGCTATTTTGATATTGATACCCACTGTTTCATAAGTGATAATTATTATGTTTGTACTGCTTTTATATTGTGTGATTACTGTTTTAGGCCTATATATGTAAGTTAGTGCAAGTCATATCAAGTTTTCTTATTGTATGTCAAGCCTCCATCTTGTGTCCTCTGCCCAGGCATCCCCTGTGTTGCAACTGTATGATTCATGTACCCCTCCATGTAAATTGGTTCCCGGATGAATGAGAGTGATTGGGAATGATTGAAATACAATGCTGGCAGGCCTCTCCTGAATGGCCTGTAACAACTAGGCCATCACCTCGCATTGATTCATCCAGGAACCACGGACCTCACCCAGGAACAGAGACAAGAACCAGCATTTGAAAGACAAAAGACCCTGCAGAACCAGCAACTCTACCATTGTACCCCACCATTACAGACACCCGAAACTGCACACCCCTGCAAGGAGCACACATGCTCAGTACGCCAGGGGCTGACCCTTGCCTGGGCATGCCTCCTGTCACTAGGGTCACACAAGGTCTGTCCCTATAAAAAGGGGCAGTGAAGACAGACCCAGTGGGATGCC
>NW_005842014.1:2713349-2721455 GCF_000455745.1 Alligator sinensis
ATTTCTCCCTCTCCTGCTTCTGGCTCACTGCCACCTCCAACACCTGTCCTGAGCTCCTCTCTGCCTCCAAACCCCCTGTTTCTTTGTCATTGTCTTATCCCCACTGCCTTTTCCTTTTCCCCTGAGCAGCCAGGTTTCTGCCTCAGTTTCTTTCCTGGCTGTCTCCTTCTTGCCACACTTATCTGGCCCCCCACCCCCAATATTTCAGCTGTCTGCCTCAGTTTCCAGTCTCAGTCTACCTTAAGTAAATCCAAGCCTCAGTTCCTCAGCTAGCTTCTCTCTAGTCTACTGGTTCTAATCCTGGTTCTAGCAACTTTCACTCCCTACACTTTAACTCTCTCTCTCACCTGAACCTTCCCCCAAGTATCCCAGGTACCCCAAGCACACACATACACACTGTACCATCTAAGTTAGGAACTCACCTGTGTGTATGTGTAAGTGGGTTGTATGTGTGTGAACTGGTGAGTGTGTGTGTATGGCATTGTGTGCATGATATATGAATTAGGGATCTGTGTCCAACTTTTGGGGTGTATAGTGTATGTGCTTGAATTGGTGATAGGTATGCATGCACCTAGGCTGGTTTGGATGTGTATGTGCCTGAGCTGGTAGTGTGTGTGTATATGTGCAATTGTGTCACACCCTCCTGTTTAACAGTGCAATATTGAGATCCTGAGAGTTGGCCTGACCCCACAGGGCAACATTTTCATACTCAACCAACTCCAAGTATGGACAAAAGTGTTTTAGCCACAAGGGTTTAAGTGCTGACTATTAGTTTTTAGGATGGTAGGGTGCAAAAGGTCCTGGGTAGACTGGAACTTAATTATAGTGGATACACATAGCTAAGAAATAATCTCTATCCCAGAAGGCATGCAATCTGGTATAAAAGGAATGTGCAGGACAGGGAACATAGTAAGAAGTGGCATAGCTTTGTTAGTTTTATTCTTAGCAGGGGATCTGTGGACTTTTTTACTTGGAGACAGAGATGGCTCTCTTTCTCAGGATGCAGAAGTGAGTAAATTACCAGAAATTTAACTAGAAATATAGTTTACAGTAATCTAGAAATGTATGCAATGACTTTCAGGCCAGTTCTCTTTGCTCAGGGTTATTCTGTTGATACTTCTCTGACTTATACCCTTCCCCAAGCCTGCCCTCTCTACCAATAAAGCTATCCATTAGCAAGCCTTGTGGTACATGCTTGAGAGGGTTCAGGCACGCCTTTTTGCTCCCTTCTTTTGGCTGACTGAGGGAGGCTACTTGCTATGCTTCAGGCTAATAGAAGCACTCCAAGATCCCAATGTCTACAGGGCCTGTGTATCTCGGGAGGCACAGGGCCCAAACAAAGACTGGAGTCCAGGTGGTGGCAGTGCTAGCCCAGGCTTGCTGTTGTGCTCAAAGAAGGGGTTCACCCATATGTAAGTGCCCCAAGGGAGGCACTCAAAGCTTGATTTTTGGCTTGGTGCAGGGAAGCGGGCAGCTTAGCACAGGAGCACCCTGTACTGGCCCACCACCGGTGGGTGCACCCCAGCAGCGAACTACACTCAAGCAGACTGATGCTCCCCCCTGTATCACTGCACCACATATACACAGACAGCTGCCCTCCAACATGGCAAATTTAGCCTGTGGCTGCCAGCTGAACAGTTCTGGTTTAGGGCAAACCAGGATTTACCTTCAACTTTAACAGGGCAGAAAAGCTATTTTCCTTCTTACTTCTAAGCAGGATGAGTAAGTCAGCTGTGACACAGGAGATTAGACAAGATGATCTAGTCACTTTTAATGCCATGAATGAAACCTGCCTAGTCATGATATTAGGGACTGAGATGGCAGATGTCACAAAAACAAAGTACTGCAGATAACACAGGGGCTCTGGGCTCTGTGCAACTTGACTTCAAAATAAAAAAAAAACCTCTAAGCCCTGGTACAGACATTACACTTTTACCAGTACAAGTGATCAGAAACCTGTCTATACCCATAACAAAACAGAGGCTTGGCACACAGACTGGTTTCAAAATGGCAGAACCTGGTCTAAGATTTGCATTCTCCATATGACAGAGTCGAGACGAGCCAGCATGTGCCTGTTGCAGCATCTCAAAGCAGTTTGACGCGCTGCAAGAGGCATGCTGGGGATTAAAAAAAGTGTCCCCTCCCCTTCCCACCCCTCCCGCATATTTTCAGTCTAGACTCTACATTTGATGCTGGGAAATCCCAGTATAAAAAAAAAATACTTCACCCAGCCAGAGCATCTCTATGGCTGCTCTGTACCCGTGCTGCTCCAGCACACTGCCTCAGCATGCTGGGGCAAACAGAAGTGGGACAAGGCTGCAGCAGCAGTTCAGACCCAAGCTCTGTCTCTGGTAAGTAGGGACTTGGGGGTGGGGAGACTGTGGGGGTAGAGAGACTGCTCGGGAGGGGTGCGTCCCCTGCCCACCCCCTGGCATGGCACACAGCCCCCACTGCAGCAGCAGCAGAGACCATCAGGGTGCTCATGCCTGCTCCTGGCAGAGACCTCCAGCAGCTTCACATGGCACTGGGCACTGGCCCAGCCTGCTGGTGTGCACCAGTGGGCAGCACTGGGCCAGCTCCTGCTGTCACCTTTGGTCCTGGCACTGCAAGCAGAAGTCATGCACTATTGGACTGGGCCTGGTCCTGCCTACATGGAGCCAGCCCAGCCCAATGGTGTTCAGGGCACATAGAGGCAGGACTCGGCCTGGCCTGAGGGCGTGAGGCTACTGCATGTGGTGCCAGGACTCTGGGTGACAGCAAGAGGGGCTAGGTTCTGTGTGAGTGCATGCACCAGGACAGTGCCCTGCACCATGTGCAGCCACCGGGGGTCTTTACCAGGAGCTGGCATGAGTGCCCTGACAGCCACCACTGCTGCTGCTGCAGGTGGGGTTGTGCACCATGCAGGGGGGCCTGCATGCTGTGCATTGAGGTAGGCAGGGAACCCACCCCTCCCCAGCAGTCCCCCCACTCCCACAAATTCCCCCACAATCCACCCACAAACCCCACACTCGTAAGTCACCTCCACAAACCCCCCACCCACAAACCCCACACCACCTCAAACCCCTGCACAAGCCCCACACTGCCTCCACAAACCTCATCCTCATAAACCCTACACTCACCCACGCCCCTTCTACCCAGAGCTTTCCTCCATCCCATATCCCCATATCTCTCTTTCTCTCTCTCTCACTCACCCCTGCTGTCACCTCCACTGCTTCCCCCAACCCATCACACATCCCAAAGTGGTTCCTGGGATCATAAGTCTCCCAGGCTGGGGCTGCATATCCCAGCCCCAGTGTGGGCACAGGGCAGGACTGAAGTATGGCAGTTGCCCCTGCAGCTGTGGCTCCCATCAGCAGGTCCTGTCCCACCTTGCCTGGTGGCTGGGCATACAGGGTGCAAGATTTGTGGGGGGGGATGTACGGTTTGGGGGGGAAGGGGTATGGGGGCAGGTGTCGGGTTTGTGAGGGGATTGGGGGTTTCCGCCAGAGCTGGGCTTAAAGCCCCTCTGCCCCCCTAGAGCAGCCTGTGTAGGGGGAGGCCAGCATGGAAAGGATGGGGCTTGCCTAGCCAAAGCCCTGAGCCCTAGTCGAGGGCTTCCCAGGAATGGCATAGGTATCACTTGGGCTGGGCGCAGGTACAGGGAGCAGAGTTGCAAGGCCTGGCACTGCTGAGAGCCACAAAGCAGTGGTTAAGTGGGACAGCTGCAGTTGGACTCCTATCCTGGTGCTGGGACAGAGCTACTGCCAGGAGAGAGCTAGTGGGTGTAGGCAGGGGCTACGGGTCAGGAGCGAGGGGCACCGGCATATCAGTACTGCTCAGTGCGTTACATCCTGGTGAGCAAAGGGGGCAGGGATAGCCCTGATTTTTCTGTGACAAAAAAACCCAAAAGCAAACACCAAAGTGTATACATATTTAGAATTCATTTTATTACGATAGGAGGCACTGGTAGGCTTCCAAATTGCTTTAAAATAGTAAATATATCAATAAAACATTGCCTAACTTTTCTCTCTATATACAGTGGTATTTCATTTTAAATCACAGAGGAACATGGATTTGGGGTATTTTCATGAGATAATTTCGGGGGGGGGGGGTTATCAGAGAATTAGCAATTTTTAAACAGGGAACAAGCAGTCAGGCAAGCAGCAGGACCTGGGCAGAGAAGCCTGTCCAGGAGCAGCACTGGGGACCCAGGTGGAGGACAGACAAGGTGGCTGACTATGCACCGATAGTTTGAAGCGGGCTATTGCAATGAGCACATTTTCTGGCAGTCCAGCTGGCACAGGGGGATACTGTCCCCAGATACCAACTGGTCAGGCCTTAGAAGCTTCTGAGGACCAGGGAACAGGTGCTGGCCCCAGCCTCTAGCTCCTTCTGCCTGAAGATCCAGGAGGAGCTGGGTAGGGTCAGTTTGCCCCAAGTGGCACAATTTGCCCCATATCAAAGTGCATGTTCAGACATATGTGGCACATATCTCCAGAACAAATTTGTGCCACTGCTGCCTTAGCTGCTGCAAGCGCACGTGCCTGCATGTGTGGACCTGCTCCCACCAAAGAGCAAATGTGTTCTGTTTGCTACTGAGCTTAACTACGCCACTTACAGAAAACCATGTAACTTAGATTGATTCTGCCTCAGGCTTCTTGAATGTCTGTACCTCGCCTAAGTGAACAAGAGCATAAGACTTCACATAATTTCTGTTGTAAAAGGAAGCCTTCTCCTCAGGGAAGGCAGGACACTTACAGATACATGCTTTACCTGGATACTTAAACTATACTGAAGCACTTGAGCTCCCAAGAACTCACTATGAGAAGCTCTAGTTGTCAGTGATTGATAAGTTTGGACAGGAACATTGTATTGCAGTGTGTGGTATTACAGCACAATGCCATTCCCTCAGCTGCTAGCTCAGATTTGAACACAATTGTTTAAGGGATGCCAATTTGATACCCCTGGGCATTTGTAGATGACATGGGGGTTTAAATTGAAGTGGTGCTTTTTTAAAAACATCGCTTCAATTTAAGGCAAAGTAAACCCCCGTGTCGTGTACACCTGTGTCCTTACCTGCCTCTCCGGTGGCAAGGAGGGGAGAGCAAGCTGCTGGTGGGCCAAGCAGTCCCTGAGCTGGGGGGTGCTTCCCTTCGCGGCAGCAGCAGCCCCACCCCAGGCAGCACCTGCCCGCAGGCACCCAGCTCAGGTGGTCCCGGAGGGCAACTGCAGTTGCAGTGGGCCCTCATGCAGCTCATGCAGGCAGGCAGGCTCCAGGGAAGGAAAAAAAAAAGGATCAGGTTTACTGCTTTTTTTTTTTTTTTTCCCCCTTCAGTGCAGCCTGCCTTCCTGGGCTGCTGCTGGGCTGCCTGCTGGGGCTGTCTGCATGAAGCCCGATGATTCCCTCTGTGGTTGTAAGGTAACAAACTGAACTCCTCAGAGGTGTTTTAATTTGCTGTGCCCCAAAGTCATTTAAGGCGCATTACACTGCCGAATTTGCTACAGCGGCACAATATGCCGCCGAATTTGCAAACTCATGCAAACAGCAGCACCATTAAAGTGGTGCAAAAGGGCACTTAACCCGCTTTAATGTGTCATCTACAAATGCCCTCTATCAGCAACTTGAGAGAGACCTATCATTTTATGAACCTGAAACACACAAGTTCTGTGGCCAAAGCCAACACACAACACAGAGATCAAAGTCACCTATATTTATAGCATTTTTGTACACATGCACTCGTAACCTCTGTAGGATAGCATCAGGATTACTCAAGAGGAAAGAAGATTCACCACATCACTCATATCTTCAGACCAACAGGATTTCAGTTTCATTCTGATGCTAGAGCGATGCCCCCGAGCTTACAGCTTGCAGCACATTAGGAGTCCTGAATTTCTAAGTGTTACCTATGGCAGCTATGCTTAAGACTGCAAAGTTTTGGGAGGAAAGAAAGGCAAGGGAAAACAAACTTGAAAGAATTATTTCATCTGACACAAAGCCAAGACATTTTTGTTTCTGGATGAGTGGAGCGTTTCGTTCCATCCAACACAAGATGTGCTTTGTTCCCATTTGGGGCATTTAAAAAAGCCCCAGAAGTAAAGTAATGGAAGAGCAGGGCTAGGCTTCAATGCTACACAGCCCCAGTAAGTTCTGACTCCTATTTTCTGTTAGTCCAGTGGTCTGGCTTCTCATCCAGGGTGCAGGAGATCCATGTTCAGTTTTCTCCAGTACCTAAGCAAACTTGAACCCACCTCCAAACCCCCACAAGGAGTTTTCCAGCTGCAGGGATCTGGTAATTGCAATCTAGATTTACAAATAGCTCATTTCCTGAATAAAGGTATGTTTGGCTGTCCTGAAATTACTTACCACAATCACCCAGCTCTAATTTTATATTTGTCCTTGTTTCTGCCAAGATGACAGTATTTCCCATGCTCCCTGATCACTCTGTACTCCCAAAAAGAAGATCCCCTGACAAAACCCATAGGCTTATAGAACATATAGCAAGTATAATATCCAACTGAGCAGGATTCCAGCAGCTTAATGCGCAATGTGTGGCCATCAAGTCTTATCTCTCTAGCAGGTGGCTGCTATGGTGCATTTCCCTCTGCTAGAAGATGTGTATCCTGGCCCTGGGCAAGCTGCTGATTTGGCTGGAGGTAGTTAGATGTCCAAACAGAGCACAAACACTTCTTTGCTTTCCATGGGTCACATGGCCCTTTATCATCTAGGACTATTATTCTATGCCTTCCTGGACTACAGCCCTTTCTGCAGGGTCTTTCCTAGTCATTTCCACTTGATATGGGAGAGAGGGGGAGCAGAGAGAACTTCCTCCCACTTTCCCTGGCCTGGGGACTTCTAACCAGGAGAACGTGCCTAGGCCAGCCTACGATCCCTTTGCTGTCATGCTGTTGTCCTACTTCCTTCCTCCCTCTCCTTCAACCACCCATTTGTTCTTTCTACGGGCCTTAAAGATATCTTCCCATGCTCAATTCCTGGCTCCTCTCAGCAGGGAATACCCTCATTTTGGTTCATTCCCATGCCCATAACAAGTGACTCCCATCAAAACACTTCCTACTATTAAGCCACTGGTAGCTCTTTTATACCTTGGTCTCTTCCCCACCAGGCTTTGCTGTGGCCTACTATCATATGACCTTTCCATGAAACTACAAATTCCAGAATGCATAGCTTTAAAGTGCTAGGACTTGGAGCAGGGTGGGGTTGAGCCTTGGCTTGTATCCTTGCAGAGCAGAATGTGGGTCAGCCCAGCGTGTCCTCTGTTGAGTGGTGTCCTGAGGGGGATGCTGCTATACCGCAAGAAGTAGTTACCACATGTGAGCATTTGGTCTAAATGAGCTCTGTGAAGCAGTTTCCTAGACCAACCAATCAAAGGGAAACAAGAGCACATACACTAAAGCAGTGTGTTACACCTCCATATAAAAGGCTAAGATAGAAGATTAAATGCTGAGCTCCATGGTTTAACACCATGCTGCATCTGTCCTCCATGCTGTGTTTTTGACAATATTGATGGATATTAGTATGTCTTGTGAAATGAATAGGGCTATAGCTATGTATCTCTACGAGCAAGGGTTGTGAAGGGTAACAGGAAGGGTTTCTACAAGTATGTCAGTAGCAAAAGGAGGATCAGGGAAAGTGTGGGTCCCTTACTGAATGGGAGACACAACCTTGTGACAGAGGATGCAGAAAAAGCTGAAGAGCTAAATGCCTGTTTTGCCTAAGTCTTCACGGGGAAAGTCAGCTCCCAGACTACTGCACATGGCAGCACAGTTTCATAGTTTGTAGGGTCAGAAGGGACCTTGACAGATCATCAAGTCCAGCCCCCTGCCATGGCAAAAGACCCCAGCAAGGTGTTCATCCAGCCTCCTCTTAAAGACCCCCAGGGTAGGAGCCAGCACCACTCCGCTTGGAAGTTGGTTCCAGATCCTAGCCACCCTGACAGTGAAGTAGCGCCTCCTGATGTTTAGTCTGAATCTACCTTCTTCCAGCTTGTGACCATTATTTCTTGTCACTCCTGGTAGTGCTCGGGGAAACGGGGACTCCCCCAATGCCTGCTGGTCCCCTCTGACTAGTTTGTGAATGGCCACTAGATCCCCCTCAGCCTTCTCTTGTGG
>NW_005842014.1:2722580-2729038 GCF_000455745.1 Alligator sinensis
GGCCTGGGTGCGCCTCCCCCGGGGCCTGAGGGGGTCCCGGCAGATGGTCTGATCTGGTCCCTGCTCAGGAAAATGGTGGCAAAGAAATCATTAAATAGGTTAGCTTTGTTGTCTGGTGTGACAAACAGATTTCCTTGCGTGTCTTGCAGAGGCCCCAAGTTACCGGGTACCTTCTTTTTGTCCCCTATGTATTTGAAAAAGGACTTCTTGTTGTCCTTAATCCGGATAGCTAGTCCCAGTTCCATCTCTGCCTTGGCCTTCCTGACCACCCCTCTGCCGTCCCGAGCAACTGAGGTATAGTCCTCCCTGGTGATGGCCCCTCCCTTCCATTGGGTGTATGCCTCCCTTTTAGCTAGGAGACGTTCCTGTATGCTTTTGGTGAGCCATGGGGGCTTTTGCGCCCTCTTGCCCCCTTTGACCCTTGTTGGGATTACCTCCCTTTGGGCTTGGAGGATTGTCTCCTTAAGGAATGACCACTCTTCTTGGACACCCAATTCCCCTCCCCTCCAGGACCTCAGTACTTGCCCAACTATTCTTATTACCTCATTGAAATCTGCCCTCCTGAAGTCCAGGGCTGCTGCCTTGCTGCAGGCTTTTGCCACCTTGTGCTGGATGGTGAATTCCAGCAGGCAATGATTGCTGTCGCCCAGGTGGGTGAGCACCCACAGCCCCCTCACAAGGTCGTCGCCTGTGGCCAGCACCAGATCCAACAAGGTGTCTCCCCTGGTGGGGCTGTGCACCTCCTGAGTTAGATGGAGGTCCTGTATCTCGGCTAGGAACCTACATGAACAGACCTGGCTGACTGCTCTGTCCCAGCAGATGTCTAGAAAGTTCAGGTCATGCTTGATGACCATGTCTTTTGACCTAACTACCTCCGTGAGCTGACTTAAGAATTCCCGGTCTAGCTCTTCCCCTTGGTTGGGTGGTCTGTAGTAGACCCCCACAGTTAAGGCCCTTTCCCCTCGACTTCCTTGTATTCTAACCCAGAACACTTCAGCGTGCCCCCCCTCCCCCTTTGACCTTGTGCTACTAGATGAGGATGTGTATTCCTCCTTGATGTAGAGTGCTACACCCCCACCTTTCCTCCCTGTCCTATCCCTCCTATACAGCCTAGAGCCCTTGATATTCACCCCCCAGTCGTGCATTGGGTCCCACTATGTTTCTGTGAGCCCCACTATGTCTGGCTTGGTGTCAACTAGCAGGAGAGTAAGTTCCTCCTGCTTGTTCCCCATACTATGAGCGTTTGTGTAGAGGCATTTGAGGCCTCCTGAAGATGCGTGCACTGGCCCCCTAATCTCAGTACTGCCCTGGCCCCTGTTGCTTACCTGGGTATTTGTTCTGCTCATCATCGGTCTAGGCTGGACTGTTCTTGTGGGTATCTCTTGGTTTTATGGTTCAAAACTTCCTCCGCTCTCATCTTCCCCATCCCCCAATGAGCTTAGTTTAAAGCCCACTGGAGGAGATCCGCCAACCTAGAAGAGAACACACACTTACCTTTGGGGGAAAGGTGAAGCCCATCCCACCCGAGCACGTCTCTCGTCCTGATGTGCGGGTCGTTGTCTAGGAAGCTGAAGCCTGCCTTGAGACACCATTCCTGAAGCTGCCAGTTGGTCTCTCTGATGCAGGTCTCATGGCGTCATCCATGTCCGCTCACTGGTAGGACAGAAAAGAATACCACCTGTGCCCCTATCTCGCTCAGCATGCCCCCCACAGCATGGTAGTCCGTCATCAGTTGATCAGGGCTTCTCCTGGCTGCATCATTAATACCCACATGGATTAGGACCATGGGGTAGTAATCGGTGGGCTGGATCATGGTCTGGATCATCCCCGTCACGTCCCGAATCTTTGCTCCAGGGAGGCAGTACACCTTGCATATTGAGGGGTCCTGGTGACAGATGGGGCCCTCCATACCTCTCAGGATGGAGCCGCCTATGACAATCACTCGATGCTTCCTCCTCCAGGTCTGCTTAGCTCCTTCAGCCTGTTTGGAGCGTGAAGAGAGTGGAGTTGCCTCCTCACTGGAGGTTTCCTCCTCTCCTTCCTTCTCCTGCAGTGTTGCCAGGGCCTCGTACCTGTTATCCAGCTGCCTTGGTTCTGGATGTGACCGTCTGCCACTCAGCAGTGGAGGGCACCACCCGGGGTGCTTCTTCCTTGTGTGCATGGTCCTGCAGGGAAAGGAAATAACCATCAATTTCATCCTCCGCCTCCCTGATTCCCCTCAGCCTGCTAACCTCCTCCTGGAGCTAACCTCCTCCTGGAGTTTGAGAAGGGGGTGAGCAACCAACCATGGTGAAAGAACAGGTTTGGGACTATTTACAAAAGCTGAATGTACACAAGTGCATGGGGCTGGATGGGATGCACCCAAGGGACCTCCTCCTGGAGTTTGAGAAGGGGGTGAGCAACCAACCATGGTGAAAGAACAGGTTTGGGACTATTTACAAAAGCTGAATGTACACAAGTGCATGGGGCTGGATGGGATGCACCCAAGGGTGCTGAGGAAGTTGGCTGATGAGATTGCAGAGTCACTGGCCATCATCTTTGAAAATTCATGGTGATCAGGAGAGGTCCTGGACAATTGGAAAACAGCAAACATAGTGCCCATATTTAAGAAAGGGAAAAAGGAGGATCCAGGGAACTACAGACCAGTCAGCCTCACCTCAGCTGCTGGAAAAATCATGAAGCAGATCCTCAGGGAATCCATTTCTAAGCACTTGGAGGAGAAAAAGGGGATTAGGAGCAGTCAGCATGGATTCGCCAAGGGCAAGTCATGCCTGACCAACCTGATGACTTTCTATGATGAGATGACTGGTACTGTGGATACGGGAAGACTGGTGGATGTGGTGTACCTTGATTTTAGTAAGGCTTTTAATACAGTCTCCCACAACATTTTCACAGGCAAGCTAAGGAAATATGGGCTGGATGAATGGACTGTGAGGTGGATAGAAAACTGGATGGAGCATCGGGCTCAGAGGATAGTAATCAATGTCTCAATGTCTAGTTGGCAGCTGGTATCAAGTGGGGTGCCCCAAGGGTTGGGGCACTCAGTTTTATTCAATGTCTTCATCAGTGACCTGGAAGATGGCATAGAGCGCACCCTCAGCAAGTCTGCAGATGACACCAAGCTGTGGGAAGTAGTAGACATGCTGGAGGGTAGGGCTAGGATTCAGAGTGACCTCGACAAATTGGAGGATTGGACCAAAAGAAATCTCATGAGGTTCAACAACGACAAGTGCAAAGTCCTGCACTTAGGACAAAACAATCCCATGCACCGGGACTGGCCGGGGGCTGACTGGCTGGGCAGCAGCTCTGCAGAAAAGGACCTGGGGATCACAGTGGACAATAAGCTGAATTTGAGCCATCAGTGTGCCCTTGTTGCCAAGAAGGCTAACAGCATCCTGGGCTGCATTGGTAGGTGTGTTGCCAGTAGGTCAAAGGAAGTGATTATTCCCCTCTATTCTGCACTGGTGAAAACATATCTGGAGTCCTGTGTTCAGTTTTGGGCCCCACTACAGAAAGGATATGGACAAATTGAAGAGAGTCCAGCAGACAGCAACAAAAATGGTTTGGGGGCTGGGGACATGACTTCTGAGCAGAGGCTGAGGGACCTGGGCTTATTTAGTGTAGAAAAGAGAAGACAGAGGGAATTTAATAGCAGCCTTCAACTACCTGAAGGGGGTTCAAAAGAGGGTGGAGCTGGACTGTTCTCAGTGGTGGCAGATGACAGAACAAGGAGCAATGGGGTGAAGTTTCAGCAAGGGAAATTTCAGTTAGATATTAGGAAGAATTTTCTCATTACGAGGGTAGTAAAACAGTGGAGTATGTTACCCAGAGAGGTGGTGGACTCTCCATTCCTGGAGGTTTTTAAGACCCAGCTAGACAAAGCTTTGGGACGATCTCATTGGGGCTGGTGCTGCTTTGAGCAGGGGGTTGGACCTCCTGAGGTCCCTTCCAACCCTGACTTTCTGTGATTCTGTGATAACTAGGATGCAAGATCTCATTCTCATGCAGTCTGGATACAGCAGTCTCTTTCATGTTTGCCCTCAACTTGTGTTTACTCAATGAAAAGAGCACATAGGCAAATAATATTTTGAATTTTAAAAGAGTTTTAATTTGTAGCTGTTTTCAAAGTACACACCAGGGCTAATGAACAGTCGCTCCACTCTGCAGCGTATGTTGTAATAGCTGACTCAAATGATGATGAATTCTTTGTATTACAGTAGCTGATATAGGCTCTTATTGTGATTCTGCTAGGCGTTGTACACACACACAAGGAGAGACTGTCCCTGTGTGTACATCAGCTGTGCCTGGGTAAAGAAAAGGTGACTGGAGGCCATCTTCTATTTGTTCAGACCAAAGTGTCCTCTGCTGACCCCTCTTTTTATTACATTTTTGTAACCCCTTTACTTGATGAGAGTTTATCTTCAACACTTTTCTTGAAAGGGGATTAATTGTAAAATGTCACAATCTTGAGCACAGTAAAGTTTGGTAAGAACTCTGCATTATGTATGAGATTCCACTGTTGGGTTTTTTTTGGATTTAAACACATTTTGATAGGAGTTTAAGGTAAATGTAGGACTGGTGTCGTGTGCCAGACTCCCAGCTTTGGGGGCCAAGGTTCTCTCATTATCCAGAGGTGAAGTTCACAGGAAACTCCATGGCTGCATGCGTGTGTCACAACCCTGCCATAGGAGCAGGTGCATCAGAGTAGCAAGATTCATTCATTTTGAGGGGGCTTTGCCTGGGATGCTCATCATACACATTTGTCATTTTTCCAGTTTTATCTTCTGAAAGTGCGCAGTCAAAGCAGTTGTAAAAAATGGACTTCCCATCCAGAGCTATGGGTCCTGTCCTCTTCAGACTGAAAGAACAGCAGTTCATTTCACATAGGTCACTGCATGATTAATGAATGGCTACTAGAACTGAGGTTATGCTCATTGTGACTCCCTAACAGAAATGATCATCTCTTCTCTATGTCAATTTATACCAGAAACCTGGCTAAACCAGATTTAAGAAAAAAAGAATGGACAAAACCTAACAGGAAAAACACCAGAAGTGAACAGTGGACAAAGCTAAGAAGGTGCAGAAGTCTGATTTAGTTCAGATATGCACCCAAATACCTGGGAAGTAATTCAAATTTCCCCAACCTATAGAAGTGACTACAGACATCATCTTCTTCTCTACAACTTCCATCCTTGGAAGTAGCTCCTGTGGCTGCCTACCCTTCTCCAACATCTTAAAAGACAGCCTATGGCCCCACTTCTTGCATATTAACTTCAGTCTGATCCTCGTCTCTCTTTTATTCTGTCTGGAGGAAATAGCATATACTAGATGGAATGAGTGGCCTCCTTTAGGGAGCAGGGCATCAGGGACTTCTTTTGGAGGAGAGCTCTCACTTTCTCTAGGTCATCCCTTTTAACCATCTCTTCCTGCCCTCTTTTGGCATGAAGCTCCTTCCTCACTCTTCCTGCAAAATGAAGGATTAGGTGCGAGTGCCTTCCTTTCCTCACTCTCTGTATGTGGAACTGGGATGTAGTGGCTCTTCTGAAGGGCCGGCAGATGGTCTTTTGATCTGAAGGCACGAGCAGCGTATCTGAAGGCTAGCTGTGACTGCTTTAAGCAGGACTCCTGGAGAGTTTGCAATCCCTCCTGCTCCTAGAGCTAAACTGGAAGCAGACGCTAGACTAGAGAACTGGTTGCAGTACACATCAGTAGATAAGACTTGATTATGTAAGAGGTACATGAAACTACAGACAGTAGCTAGGTTGTTGCCCATAAATGGGTCAAACCTAGAGGGGCTGCTTCAGACGCCAGGTTTGTTTTTCGCTGTCTTTTGAACTGGAGGAGGAAAGTTGGATTTTGCAGCAAAAGGGCAGCTCTTGGCTTATCATGAGAAGCACTGGTGGAGGAGGGGAGGATACTTTGCCTCTGTTTTGGAGAAGTGGATGATGCTGCCTTCAATTTTCTGTTTGCATTCAGAAGAACATTAGTGGCATCCCTCAGCTCTTTCAGGAGTGAGTTTATCTGGGGCATCACTAAGCTCTCAGTGTTTGGTTCACTGCTCCATTATGCTGTGAATGAGCTTTCTCTTATGTTCCCTGCACCAGAAACTGTTCTTAAGACTGCCAATGGAAGAGAATAAAGCTCTGATTGCAATGATAGTCCATAGCAAATGTTACAATTTTTCAAAAAGCAAGGAGAAGAGGCCTTTTTTTTTCTCCTTAGCTGAACATTTCTTTTTTTGGAAAAACACAACACCTGACTAACTAAGCCAGCAGAAAAGTCCAGCTGCAGCTCAGAACATTGGGATATATTTGTTGGCGAAAGCACCTTGCCATTTGAGAGACGGTGTTGCTTTTTGCTGTGGCCTCAGGTTAGGTAATTCATAATCAGCAAGCAGTAATGGCTTGCTCAGTGTTTATCATTTTCAAATATAGCAAAATAAGACAAAGCAGCAGGAA
>NW_005842014.1:2729069-2758064 GCF_000455745.1 Alligator sinensis
GAAAGCATCATTATTTATATCTACAATTCTACATAAAAATGTGCTTTTACTTGCTGCAAATATCTAACTATTTGAAGTGCAGGGTTAGGAATTAGAGAATTTAGAGCCTGAAAAGCCTTGTGAGGTATCTGGACCATTTTCTGCCAGTGCAAAAGTAACCACCTCTATTCCATTTTCTCATGTGTTTCGTCTGATTTACTTTTAAACTTTTCAAGAGAAGGAGTATTCATCTCCTCCCCTGTGAGACTATTCTAAAGCCCAATAGATCTCACTTTTGGGAGGGTTTTAATCTGGAAGAATGTCACCCTTGGGTTACAGGATTAATTTATTTGCACTCACTAATTGCACATCACCTGTAATCAGTACAAGTCAACACTTGATTTTTTTTTTAACCGCCAGCCCTGGAACCTCAGCCAATAATCTGAAGGTGGAGCAGAGATTGCCACTTCTGACATAACTGTCAGAAATGCCAATTTTGGAGGCCAAATGTAGGTGATAATGGGCACACCTACACAAGACACTATGATCCCATAGCGATGAGCTACAGCGACGTAGCTCGTTTCTACGGCGATGTAGCATCAGCGGGCACAAACTGCGATGCTGTTGCTACTGCACCATAGCAACGACCTCATCGTTACAGCGCAATAGGGTCAGAAATGACCCATGTGGCTCCACGACTGCATGATAACGGTGGTTACTATGCAGTTATTTAGTACTTCCTAAAGCAGGTACTAAATGATTGCACAGTAACAAGTGTTCAGTCGGGCACACGTGCAGACGCTCCCAATTTCACTGAAGATGAGAGAGGCAGGAGAGAATCCCACTTACTCTTTGTTTGCAACATTAGTATGCAAAGTTAACAGAAGTAAAGGCTTATTTTACATAAGGGGCATGTCCTCTGCTACTGTTCATTGCCTTACTGTATTCCAGCTGAGTGTCCTCCCCCAGAAACCCTGTAATAAGCATTAAAAGGCATGTATCAGAGCACTAAAAGACTCGGGGTCCAAACTGCAGCCAGTGTAACATGGGCCACTGTAGACTTCATCAGAGTGATGCTCCTTGCAGTCACTGAGGATTTGGCCCCATAACCACACTGTCACGTGACTCAGCTCAAGTCAGTCTCTGTTTAGCTATAGAGGAGATGTCTCATCTTTTCGAGATCCTCAAATCAAGGTCCTAAAACTCAATATAGTAAGATACATAACAGATGAGCTTGGTTGACCATCTCTGCACTGCCTGAATACATTGCCTAAACTCCCAAGTCTTTCCTTGGTATTTAGTGTCATGGATTCCCGTTGGGGAAAGCTGGCTTGGGACAGACTTGTCTAGTGTCTGCATAGTCTGTGAAGCCAGCCCAGCCGTGGCTTCCAGAGTGGCGATGAGCCCCCGGCTCCTTTCACCTCCAAGACCCAGGCATTCAGTCCCTGACCCTCCCTCGTTGCCCTTCGCCCTCCTGAGGCAGGGATTGCTCTCTGACTTTCAAGCAACAATCCAGACAGTTTCTCTTCAGCACAAAGCCTTTCTTGGGCAACTGTAGCACAGCAAGAAGTTCTTGCTTCCTCCAAAGGGTTAAGCCATTCCTCTGTCCAAAATCCAGCCCGCACAGCCCTGTTCACCCCCAAACTAGCTCAAGCTGTTCTCTCTAGAGCTGACACCCTCCCTTTTCAGGTTGCCCCCTCCAGTGCTTGATCCTTATATCTCCCTCCTTGCCTTCTGGCATTCACCTCAGGCCCGGTCGAGTGTTTGGTCAAGTGTCGATGAGGTGTGGATGAGGCTTTTCAATTCTTTGTGACTGCAGATGCATCTTGTCTCCTCCAGCATGTAGGCAAGGCAGCCCCAGCTTCAGCCTCCCTTAACACCTTCTTTCTCCCTGCACAATCTAGCGACTGAGGAATGCAACATTATTATACCATGAACACATTTCAATAAAAAATATTGCAACAAAACCCTAGTCTATCACATGGCGTGGTTAGATTATTGGAGGCATCACTCCCTTCCCTCCCCTTCTTTTGAAACGTTCCAAAACCCTGGAGAAGAAATCTAGAAACAATATCCCCTGGATATATATACTGTGGGTCTTGGAATTCATATTTGGAAACAGGCATCCAAATCTCCACAAATACACTCATAAACCTATCCATTCATTCCATACATTAAATAGGATGTTAGCATAACCCTGGGTTATGGAAAATACCAAGGTCAGTTTGGATCCCTCCACTTCAAGCCTGAAGACTGCATCACAAATGTGCCTGGTACAATAAAAAGGAAAGAAAAAGAAAATCAAGTGGTATCGAGTCTTGACTCCTCGAAGGAGTTGACATTTAAAAAGTAAAGGAAACGCACTGCTCTGTAACAACCTTGTTCTTGGCCACAGTTCCAAGCTGGCTTCCAGGAGCGCAAGATGTTACCCATGTTTTTTAATTTGCCTAAAATGAGCAGGAGTTAACACACCACCCCTGTGTGTTTGACAACCGGGACTTCTGGTGCCAACATATCGCTACAGAATTGCTCCTGTAGTTCTCTCTGAAGCCTGTTACCTCCTCCCTGCATTAGCCTGTAACCCTATGACTCTCAAACATGCATGATCAAATAGCCTTGCACAGTGAGTGTCTAGACCTGTTTTCAAATAAGCTAGAGCAGCAGCCTCCTGTGACCAAGGATCCTTAATCGTGCCCATGACTTCTTTGTTAGCAGTAAACTGCTTTGCAGACATTCCCAGTGATTGATTTGAATTACAAAAGAGGCATGGTGTGGGGTAGTATGGAGTCAAACTTATGCGGTGGCTGATTTATTGCTGTGAAACCAGTGTCCTCTGGAGCAGAAAGCTGAGAGATGTAGATCTACAAGCAGCTGTGTTATCGCCTGAGCACTGCAATGAGCTGACGTATTTTATCTTAGCCAGCAATGCTGCTAAGGCAGCTTCACAGGACAAGGACCCACAGCCTTGCCTTCTGAGGACAAAATAACTGTAGTGGCTGTGATGGAAATGCAGGGTTGTCTACATGATAAGACAGTTCCTAAGTACAAGCAGTGCAACATGGTCTTCAAAGATCAGAGAATCCAGCTCCTAGGTTTTAGTACTGTCTCCATTAGATGGCTGCTTGATAATTTATTAAAATAATTTCAATGCACAACACCTTGAGGGAATAAGATCCTATAAAACCATAAAAACAGCCTGTTGAAATGAATGGTATTAGCATGGTAATGCCAAAGCCCCTTGAACAGTCTGCTCTTCCCACAGGAAAGTCCATACCTGGATTGTCGTTGACTTCCACGGGATATATTAACCTCTAATGAAGGGACAGTGGTCAAATTCTGACACAAAATCATGAAGACATGGTAGTTTGATTTGATTTCATTGATCCAACTGGTAACGCTTGGGAAGTTGTATGGTAAAAGCACAGCCCTTCTTGAGGAAAGGAATGACCTCATTTCCATTTGCAATGAGCTTCCAACCTGCAAAGAAGGGGACCTGATAAGTGGAAAGAATGACACAGATAAAATGGATGCAGTCCAAGGGGAAGACATCTTTTATTCTTTCCTTTTTTATCCAAAAAAGTGACATACAAAGGGTGGAGAAGGAAACAATCAAAATGAGTAGATTATTTTTGTATGAATTATGTAATATCCTTAAATATGCATGAAGCATAAATGACTTGCCCTCATCATAATCATGGCAGTTACTTGGCTTAGGCTTTTTTAAAATCACAGCTTTGGCCTTTCTTTCAGGTCTGAGTTTTCTGGAACATTGAGCCTCTGCTGCTTCTGTAAGGGACCGGGGCATAGGCAGTCTGGCTTCATGGTTAGCCCACTGAGGGAAAGCAGGACCTGCAGCTGGATCAAAGGATAAGAGCCATATACTAAAGCCAGAGAGAGATCCAGAAGCAAAGTCCACAACACAGACCAGGGTCAGGATCTAGGGGTGAGATGCCGTGTACCAATCCAGAGGGCAATCTGCACGGTGAAGTCCAAGGAGAAAGCCAAACTGGGGTCAGGAGCCAGAACTTCAGGGAGTGCCCTGCACTTCTCAAGCCAACTTGAGTGGCTGCACTCTGCACATGGAAGGTGAAACCCCAGCACTACTCCAGTCAATGGGAGTTTTGGACTGCATCCAATGCATTTCACAGAAGTAATTCTCGTGTGGCAGAGCCCCTGAAAACCGTTAAACTCTGGTTGGTTTGCTCCTTGTTTTTTTAGTTGGGTTGTGGGGCGGAGGGGGACTGCAGTTGCTGGGATTTAATGGAGTAATTCTTCAATCACTTATACCTCAGCAAGCCGTAAAGGAGAAAAACAACAGTATTAAGGCAGTACATGGATCTGCTATATTACACTGCCCAAAAATGCTATATCTTTATAAAGCTACAACAAAATGGGAACTCCAGCAAGGAATACATTTCCGCATGCCTGTAATACTTCTCTTCTGTATTTGCTATGGCTATTGGACTAGCCAGGGAGTCCGTTATTATTAATGCAGATGAAAGCTACCGTAGCTTACTGGAAAGGCTCTCTTATTACAGATGCAAAACAAAGGTTTAGGTGAATCAATTTGCTATTACTGCTGTATCCTTATGTGGTCTCCTATAGAAAGCTCTATAGATTTTACAGCCACATTCTGTATCACTTTGAAATATTAACTGCCTAACATCTCTGACTGCTGTCCGTGGAAGATGTTTTATTATGAACTATGGCTGAGATTCCTACAGGCATTTAGATACCCAAATCCCACTGATTCTAGTAGAATATGGACCTCCATATCTGACATTAAATAGAAAATGCTTGTAAAACCCTTTGAACGCTGGCTGCTGCCCACGCCTGTGTTTTTGTCATGGTTCTCATGGTAGCTGGTATTTTTCCTTAGATCTCCAGATCCTGGCATCCTGTGATTACAGAACTGCAGCTTTGTTTTTGTTCTGTTTTTAAAGCAAGAAGCAGAATGAAGTCACTGGAGCTATGACAGTTTGCCTCAGGTGAGGATCTGTTTTTCCATGTCTGTCTCTCCAGGTGGTGAACATAAGTCTGAAAATGTGATCCAAGTATGCCTTACATGCCCCAGATCCAGATGGCAAATATAAAATGCACCCCATTTTTGACAGTGACATACATATCTATTATAGACAGTTTTGACTTACCAGGAATCATGGTTTTGGTTACCTTCGCATGACAATAATGGTCTCAGTAACATTGGTTATACAGTTTTGATAAAAAGTCACAAAAATACTAAATGATGATGATGATAATAATTATTACAACTATTTTGAAACTGTCATATATGTACACAAGTAACTGGTAGAGGGGATGGGGGGGCATGTACCCCCCCTGAGATTGACTCCCGATTTGGCACCACTCAGGATGGGGCAGTTTTTTTGCTGCACGGGCCGATGGCATGTTGTGGAGGGTGGTGCAGGGCACTACGCCATGGCACAGAAGTATAGGAGTGGATACAGGGCTTTTGGCTCACCCCCAGGACCACCCACAAATTGTGTCCCCCCAGACTCAGGAAGCACCAGTCACCCCTGTATATGTAAATTGTTTTCCTTTCTGAAAAGAGCCCATTTGTCAATCAAACACCCTCTCATACAAAAACTACCTACTTGAGCAAAAAGTGGACCTTTTAAAATTCAGTCAAGTATTAGGAGTCTTGTATCTTTGAAGATACATGATTTGGGTCTCAACAATGGTCCCTTAGTTCAAGCTAACTGTAGAATTTGAATTCTAAGTAGGTAGGGATGGAGTGCCTGAGGAACAATGTTTTATGGGCCTTTTCCCCCTCCTCCTTTTAGTTATCACTGGGTTCAAATAACAGAGCCATACATGAATGAGAAGAACTAAACAATGAACTTTATTTGTGGAGCAAGAGACCCTGTCTGTCTCTGGAGGCCCTTTGTCTGTTTCTCTCACACTAACTAATGACTACCACCTAACTGAGGAGTTGTTATCTCCCAGTTCCTAACTCTTCTAAATTAGGGAGTGTCTCTGAATTATAATGTTTATCACTATAATCCTCACCAAAAAGTAGAGCTGGGGGCTGAATGAAGGAGGAATGGAGTGAAGCAATCTTCCTAAGTGGCTGAGTAGGATATACAGGAGCTGGCCAACCCATCCGCATATTCCTTTATCTAGGACAGCCTTCAAACTGTCTTTCTCCAAAGCAATTTTCACTCTATGGCCACATCCTCACAAACAGGAACCTGTGGTTTGCAGCACCTCAAAGGCTTTTGAGCTGCTACAAAACACACATGGTATATGTGAATAGGTTCTTTGTGCTGCATATTTGCAGCACAGAGGCAAAAGTACATACTGGGAACTCCCGGTATCAAAAAAAGAAAAAAATTGGGGAAATAAAGCAAGGCAGTGCACATAGCTGAAGTGTGTACGGCTCAAAACCAGAGCCTGGCTGGCCAGAGTCACGTTCCAGCTGTTGGCCATGCTCCATGCACCTGGATCATCACCGCTGTAACATCAGGGGACAACTAGCAGTGGCACAAATATGTGCCGCTGCTAGTTGTCCCTGGGGAAACACATGTGCATGCTCATGGGGATACACCCTATGTGTTCAGAGAGATCCGGGTGATGGGGAGAAGCACTGGCATGTAAAAGACTCACCAGTACTGGTCCCCCTCACCAGCTGACAAGACCAGCACTTGTAAGTCAACTAAATATGCAGAGAATGGTAATGTGAGTGATATCCCATCCAATTTAAAATAATGCCAGCATCCTGATCTTCAGTATCATTTTCCTATCAGACCAAATGATCCAAGAGGATGACTAAGTTCAGCTTTCAATGCTCTTGTCACACAGAGAAAGTTGGAGGAAGAAAAAAACCCCTATTTTAAAAATCAACTCTTTTTCCATCTCCTGGGTCCCAAACTGCTGACAGTTTTGATTCTTGGGCTTAAATTATATCTCAGTGGCTGCTGAAAACTGCAGGCTGAAATGTCAGTGTTGGTGGAATACAATAGAACTGTGCCAGTAAATATCTCAAGATTTAGTACTTGTGTATTCTTCTTTTATTTAGCATTCCATCAATAACTTTGTGATACATTCTTTCACAGAGACAGTTTCTTGCTTTTGAGGTGGTCTAAGTGCCTAGCAACCTTAAAAAAGATATATTTCAGTGCTGTATGGTAATGGTCAGAAACTGGGTACATTATATTCATGTGACTGCAGTGTTTTGAGATGTAACTGTAGAAAACTACTGTTTTTCACTGGAATTAGTTCTTAAAGAAAAAAGCTGGAGAGCTGAGCAGCCCAGACCCAATGCCACTCTCTAGCACCCGCAGCAGACCACACGATAATACACAGGTGGGGCTGGGAGAGGGTGGCCCAGTGGGCAGTGTGGGCATCCGCTGAAGGGAAAACCCAGCATGAAGCCTCCCTGGCACCACATGCCCCAACAGAGTGTTCACAGTCCAAAGCGTGCCGATGTAGGATTGATGGCATCATGAGCTTCATGTACTCAAGGCAGGGCATGCCTCACAGCACTGCCATACCTGGCCTGGTGGCAGGGCAGCAAGGCCCTGTACCAGAAAGCCAGGCTACCAGAAGGTACCATAAATCTAGAGGTAGGTGAGGGAAGTGTTCACCGAGCACTGCAGCACCCATGTGCATAAGGAAAGTCCTTAGTGCAGGGGCATTGTTGCCCTCCCCACTGCACCATCTGAGCTATTTACATTGGATTTTCAGTTGTGCTGTAATTTTCAGAGCATATTTTCAGGGGGTCTTGCTACAGGCCAGTAGCAAGACCCCCTGCAGCCATCATTCTCACTAGGCCCCAGAGCAGGAAGAGAAGGCCCTGTCACCACACCTAAGCTTCACCCAGGCTGGTCATAACACCTGAGTGGAAAGGGGTGGGGTGTAGGGGAGGAAAAGCCCCATAGAAGACATGCCAATAGAGTCACCCTGGATCCTATGGGAACCACTGATTACCACCTCCAGACGTAAAACCCAGTGTAAACAGCAAGTCATGGCACAAGACACAGCTCAAGGGGCAGGGCACACCCATTAGCTGGTATGGTGGTTGTGTGCCTGTCGCACCCATCAACAGTATCAGAAGACAATGGGAAAAGATAGATAGATAACCGAGAGTCACCTAATCACTAAATCAACTGCTTAATGACAAATACGTAAGTAGTTCTGTCATTCTTAAAACTAAACATGCAATTAAGTGGTTTACTGAGCAGGGTCATAGCATCTGCAATTCTCATGATTGTATCAAGAGAGTCATGTTACAACATGTTCTACTTAATGACTCAGCTGTAAAACACAATGATTATAAAGTAATCTCAGATTCCAATGATAAAGACCTGTATATCTCACATAGTTACAGATGAATGAAAATATGACGCATGTGTACTCAGAAGACTCAAAATAAAAGCTAAATAAAAGGAAACAAAAGCTATTTAAGAAAACAATCCTATTTTTGTGGTCTTTGGGAGATCTGTCTCATAGCTTTTCAATGTTTTTGGTTGGTAGCACTAGTGAAGGTACATTTGATTGTGAGTTCTTCAAGGTAGGACATTTGCCTACGTTTCTAAAGCATGTGTAGATTTATTGTGCTCTTTTATAACAGTGAATTCATAAGTGGCCACTTTAAGACTCTCATGCATAAAGGAAGTGGGAAGAGATAACGTATTAAATACTATAGGGCTCTAGGGCAGGCAGAAGCATAATGAGACTAGAAACTGAAGTTAAAGTTCAAGGTGGAAATAAGAGGCTTCCCCACCCCCCTTTTACAATAAGAGGAATTGGCCATTGAAAGGTCTAATGAGGGATGTGATGAATTCTCCATCACTTAAAATCTATAACTCAAGGTGGGATGTCTTTCTGAAAGATATATTTTGGATCACTTGAAACTTACTGGGTTAGAAGCAGGGGTCACAGGGTGAATTATCTGGCTTGTATTTTGCAAGAAGCCTAAGTAGAAAATCATATCACTCCTGGCCTTAAAAGCTATGAAATATGTCAAATTTAGAGCTGGCTGTTGTACCCATAGTAACCACGTGCAATGGCTTAAATGTCTTACTTGTTCTTACTTATGCTAGCCTTTAATTTCTTTCGAAGAACTTGGAACAAATTAAACTTTCATGGGCCAACAGTCAAGACTTGATCAACTGATCCACAGATATAGTCCTGAAGATGAGACAGACTGGCATAAGGAAAATGATAATATACAAAAATGAGGCTGGATGTAAAAGAAAAGAATAACTTTAATGAGAAAGAGAAACAAAACCCAGCTATGCTCCTCTTTGAAGCTTTTCACTAGAGCAAGCTGGCATGTTATCTATTACTTTCTAAATCTGAAAAGAAATTTGTTTGTTTCTTAAGTTCAAAAGATGAGAACTGAATGTACCACACTTGCAATATAGAAAGGAAAATCAGATAGCCCATGTAATATATTAAAATATAATCAAATTATGTGGAAACATTCTACAGTATTTGATGATTACTGTGCTTTTTGCAAAGTGGCCAGATGCGTTTCTGTAGTATTTTTCCCTAAGTCTGTTTTAACTTTGTGGAACAGGAGGTCCATTGGATCCAAAAGCCTCTCTACTAAACAAGACGATTGTTCCTACTGTCTAGTTTCTATGTGCTCTCCTAAAAGGACCATAAGGCCTGAGAATGGAGACAGAAGTTGGCATCCAGTTTGGGATCCTAGGGGGTAAAGAGTTATAAGACAGCCCTCCTGGGCTTCCCAGGACTTCAGCAAATTATGGTATATCTGCTTCTACCTTTTTCTGCTTAGCTGGTAAGCTCCATAATCTACAGAGACCATATTTGCAGAGGAACTCATCTAGTCTTTGCCATTTCACTCAGTAATTTGTAACCAGAGCTAGTAGTGTCAAGACTCTTTCTTTGGGTTTAAACTCCAGAAGAGCATGGACATGCAGTATGTGGCACCACAGGCCCATCTGCAGCACCACACACTGCACATGCAAGCATTTCCTGTGCTATCTTTCCATGCGGGGCTGGGAGAGGGAGTGATATAGCCACCATCATGTATGTCACCTCTGACTCGCCAGCACAAATGACCAGGCACACATTTACAATTGGGGCAGCCTTCAGGATAAGATCAACCTTATGCCTCAAGAGCCATAACAAAAACATCTTAATACCTCTACCTCTCCCCACTCCTTCAAAGGCATGGGAGGAAGGGGAGAAAACTGCCTGGTTTGGAAAGAGTCATTGATTCATTTATAAGAGTAATTATATGTCTCTACTCTATGAAAAAGCAGGGGACTGTACCCAGAAGGTCCCTTCCAGTCATCTTTTCCTGCATCTTGGGTCTATATCTTTGGACTGCTTGTCCTAAACTTGCAGGGGAAAACAGGGTGAATTGTTCCTAGGGCAGCAGCTTTGCTGCTTGTAAGTCTGCCTGCATCATAGTGACCATGTACTTCCAAATGAGGTCTTTAAGTCTCTGGCTCTGTGCCCAAGAGAGTGTGCCCAACACGACATGTCACTGGTACATCTTCTTGCTTCCCTGGAGCCAAATGAGTTGGGCTGCCAAGAGCTGCTTTTGGTCCAGGGCCTACAAGTCGTTTGCACTCCCCCTGTCAATGCAGGTGCCAAGCAAATGGCTCAGGGTTCTTGGTGCCAGCAGATGCAGGTGGGAATGCATTCAAACAGATTGATGACTAGTTTAAAAAAAAAACAACTCTTGAATTGTCACAGGCGCCTGTTTTAGTGCAGATCCCTGTGCCTGTACAGTATTACTGTAGGTGGCTCATCAGAGGGAACCCTGACGTCTCTCATGGTCTGGGCTCCAAATGGTTGTTGCTGGGCTGCTACTCATGTCTCCTGCGGGCACTGAACGGTGTTGTCAGATCAACTGCAGCACTAACCTTGCTACTGCTCCTAACTGGCTCCTTCTTGGCATGTTATTGGACTAGTGGCAAAAGAATCCCATCCATGTCGGGGCCTTTACTTTAGCTGGAGTTAAAAGGAGTTGGAGCTGCACCTCTTGTGAGGAGGGATGTGCTACCCCACTCCTTCTTGAGTTCCTTACCTGCCAGGCTGGTGCTCTGCCAGGGTGTATGTCAGGTGCCCCGCTCTGCCTGTGGGGCAGCCACTTACCCTCCAAGTCTTGCAGGTCAATAAGTTATCCACAGCTGGAGCAGTGTCTGCTCTGTCCCTTAATCCCTAAGTACCTGTCATGGAGGGAGGTTGATAAATCTCATCACAATATTACTCCCAAAGTGAAGAGTATTATTCATAGGATTCTGTATAAAAGAGTATCCTCCTTTATTATTTTTAGAGGTTTTTGTTCTTGCACTTATGTTGTAATATAATAAGAATAGAGTGAACCCAGGCATCTGTATGCAGTTGAAGAATGTCCTTCTCCTTCTGAAGGATGATTTCAATGAAGCCGTTATTATGTTATACATAAGAATGTGACAACAACTTGCATTAAATACTGGGCATCAATGCGTCCTTGATGTCTTATACAACTGCAAAAGTGGGCGTTGAAGGTACAATTTTTCCATATATACTTCAAGAGCTCATACACTGTCACATGCTGTATTTTTTCAATTCATGTGATGAATCAGACCTATCCATCTCTTGTAGCGAATGGTTTACTAGTAAAAATAATAAATGCTTTGCATTTCGATAGCACCTTCTTTCTTAGGATTTCTCAGTGTTTTGAAGGCACAGCAGCACTCTGATGTACCTAATCTGTCTCTACATTACAGACAAGAAACCTGAAAAAGACAGAGTATGGCCAAAACAGAATGACTAAAGTTAGATGCTCACATTTTGTAAATGACCTGATTTCTAGTGGTTGCAAGCATCCACAACTCCCCCAAACCTTCCACTTACCAAACAGTGGGCATGTCTACATGTGTGCTTTAATGAGCCTTAGCCTATTTTAATGTGCATTAAAGCATCACAAAAACCCCATGCTCTTTAGCTAATGTGCATTAAAATAGGCTAATGTGTTTTTCTAGTACCTCACAATGAAGGACATTTACACACATGCAGGGAGGCTGCTCTGATGTGCTAGAATTGCAGCACATCAGAGCAGACTCGATTAATTGAGTCTGCTGGAGCATGGAAATTACCGTGCTCCGGCATACTCCAGCATCATGTGTATCAGCATCCCTGTGCTGAAAAGTAGTGGGGGGGACTTTGAACTAACACTTGTTCAATGAGCGTTAGTTCAAAGCACTCCGCTAGCATTTTCAAGTATGGGAACACTGATACACATGATGCTCCAGGCACTTTTAATTAGCACGGCTCTTGATGCTGCACTAATTAAAGCTTTCCCCAACCTCCCAGACCATGTCTATAAATGCCTGAAGATACTAAATTTAATGTGCATTATCTAAAGTACATTAATGAACATGTAGATGCACCCAGTGTGTTCAACATCTTAATTTAATTTAATTTCAACACCCACCTTTTAAAATGTTGGCCTCAAATGATACTGCAACAGCAAACATGGACATGTGTCCACTATTTATTGAAATCAATGGGATCACTCATGGCAGTATGTATAAGTAAATGTGTGCAGGTTTGCTGGATCAGGCTGTGGAGTCCAGATGCCTTGATTTCCAGGTGTTTGCTGTACAGGGAGGATCATCTTTTAGTTTAACAACAATGAATATGAATATGTCAAGAATATGAATAACTGACTTAGGAAAAGTGATCTAAACTCACCCTGTTCTGACACCACAAAGCTAATTTGACATCTAAATTCATTTAATACCTACAGTTTGAACTTGCAGGGTCCCTGCATGTAGTTTAAGGCGGTTCTTTTAAGGGCAAACTATCCGGATGCAACAGAAGAATTGGAAGTGTAGCAGGAGACCTTCCTGGCTAAGCAGCAGTCTCTTCAATGAGCTGAAACTCAAATAGTAATTCCACAAAAAGTGGACACTTGGCCATAGTACTAGGGAAGAGTATAAAGGTATCACATGGGTATGCAGGGAGAAAATTATGAAGCCCAAGGGACAACTTCAAATGCAGCTGGTAAGGGACATAAAAAAGCATTAAAAAAGGATTCTACAAGCATGTCAAAAATAAGTGGAAGACCAGAGAAATTGAAAGTCCCTGATAGAATGGGAAAGGCAATGAAGTTACAGATGACTGAGAGAAGTCTGAAGTATTTAGTGCTTTCTTTTAGTCTTCACAAATAAGGGAAGTTACCAGATGATGAGTACCGTTGGCAGCGATGATAGGGAAGGAGACAAACAGTTTAGAGTAGTAGAAGAACAGATTAGGGACTACTTAGAGATAGATGCTAGATACTTTCAAGATGGTAGAGCCAGATGGGATGCACCCTAGAGTACTGAAGGAACTGGCCAAGGTAATTTAGGAGGTAGGGGCTATCTTTTTTGAGAACTTAAGGTGGTTGGGTAAGGTCCCAGATGAATGGAAAAGGGAAAATATAGTGCCCATCCTTAAGAAAGAGGAGGACGATCTGGGGAATTACAGCTCAGTCAATCTGACCTCAGTACCTGGAAATATCAAGAAGCAGGTCCTCAAGGAACCTATTATGAAGCACGTAGAGAAGAACAAGGTGATCAGGGACAATCAGCATGGATTCACCAAGAACAAGTCATGCCTGACCAATGTGATTTCCTTCTA
This sequence comes from Alligator sinensis, assembly GCF_000455745.1. NCBI lineage: Eukaryota > Metazoa > Chordata > Crocodylia > Alligatoridae > Alligator > Alligator sinensis. The sequence goes on from NW_005842014.1 coordinate 2,742,657, forward strand.
TGATAAGGTGACAGGCTCTGTGGACAGGAGAGAATAGTGGATGTGATCTACCTTGACTTTAGACACTGCCTCTCATGACATTCTTATTAACAAGCTAAAGAAATACAGACTACTTGAAGGTACTGTAGAGTGGAAACATAACTGGTGGGCTCATTGTGCCCAATGAATAGTTTTCAATAGCTCAATATCTAGTGGGAGGAGATATCAAGTGAGGTTCACCTGGGGTTACTCCTAGATCACGTGTTGTTTAATATCTTCATTAATAATTTGGATGATGGAACTGAGTGCACATTTAGTGAACATGTAGATGACATCAAGTTAGGTGGAGTTGCAGATACTTTGGAGGGCATAAGAATTGGGAGTTTTGCCACTAACTGAAATGAGACCAGATTCAGACCTTATGCAAATACCACTGTAGCCTGGGTACACCCACGGGGGGTGCCCTGACCTCCGATAACAGTGGTGGTGGTCAGGCAGGGTGCTGAGGAAGGAGTCAGCTACTAGAGTGGCTTTCTCCCCTCTCTATAGAGCTAGGCCAAAACCAAATACTTAACTATGTACAATTTATTACAAGAATAAATACCGACACTTAATATAAAACATAGAATATTTACAAGGCTTAACATATAATACTATATATAATATTCCACAATTCACATATAATACCAAATATGAAGCAAATAACTTACAACCTATACAACACAATTAACACACGGGAATATTAACCTATATAACCCAAGTAACTTAACCATAATATTTCTTTAAACCTTTACAAATAACAATACCGATATATACATTGAGACACTAAAACACATAAACCATATGAAGGCCCTTAAAGAATACCTCTAGACATATAGCCCTCAACACGAGAACCTCAAAATAGGGGGTGCACTCAGCACCTCCCCGAGGGGTTTCCCTGAAGCCCCTCCCATTTAGGGCCCTGGGACATGGACATACCCCTCCTGCAATGGAGGGTGGAGGCAGCAGACCCCCCTCAGCCATGTCAGCCTCTCCTGCGGGGCCCGCTTCCTCAGCAACTCACGCTTCCTCTCTGGAGAAGTCAAGGCTCATCCCCTGGAGGCCGATCCCACAAGAGCCTCTCCCCAGCATTGCCTTCGGCTCTCCTCGATGACCTGGCACCCTGCACTGGGCATCCAGGGCTCTCTCTCTCTCATGGGAGCCAAGCCCTTGTAGGCTCCGACTGCCCGGTCTCACACCGGGGGTTCTCCCCTTTCCCGGGCCCTGCTCTGGGCACCGGGGCTCTTTTAGTTAAAAGTGGAGCCACACTGTGGGGCTCCGGTCACTCAGCCTAGGGCCGGGGCTAATGTGAGCAGCCATGAGCTGCTTCCAAGGTGGTTCTCCATGTGCCGACCTGTGCACTGGGTGAGGCCCAAGCAGCCACGAGCTGCTCCAAGGGCCAGCTCTCTATGTGCCGATCTGCACATCATGTAGAGCCCGAGCAGCCTCAAGCTGCTCCTAGGACCAGCTCTCTGTGTGCTGATCTGCACACCGACTGCTCAACTGCTTGCTGTGTTCACAGGCTCAAGCTGCATGGAGCAGCCTAATCCATGACCCATTAGGGCTGCCCTGTGCTGCTGGGCCGTACTGCATTGCAGCTGCACTGGACTGGGGCTGCCTGTGCACGTCTGTGCTGTGTACGGGGACAGCAGAGGCCAGGTCACAGGTGTATGATCTTCCCCCTTCCCAGGTTGAGCCAGTCACAATCTGTTGTGTGGGGAGCAGATTGTGGCTCTGCCCCAGCCCTGTGCTGTCACAACCCTGAGATCTCAGGCCCTGACCTGGCCCTGCCTGCATTTCCTACTCCCGGAGACTCCATGGAGACCCTACTCTCCCACTCCATCCAGCACCCCTAGACCATCTAGTAATCTACCATTTAGGGAGCTTTGATGAGCTGTTGCAGGCAGGGGTGGGGAAGCAGGTGCTGACTCGGCCCACAACAGGTCACCAAAATTCCCTAAGTGGCCATCCAACCCAAATAATTGCCCATCCCTGGGCTAGACTCATGAAAAAGAATCCTTAATCTAGCTAAGGATTTAAAATTTCACTCCCATTGGGTTACTGGGACTGCGAAGAACCAGTATTTCCTCTTCCCCTCTGCATTTTAGCAATCGACTCAGACAACTGATTTGAAGGTTAATCCATGTGTCTGTTACTCTTGGCGGTATCAGTGGTGTGCACTAAGAAGACTCCCAGCTGGTAAGGAAGAACCATGAAAAGGAAGAGTCCTGAATGCAGTGGCCCAAGCCAGTAATGGAATCCTTGGGAGTCTTTTATACACCAGAAACATTTAAAATAACATTTTCACTGTGCGGTAGTGGGAACAAAGGTTTCAGTGCAATAGGATCAGATTCCTCTTCTCCCTCAGTTATTTACAAATCCTGAAGCTCTTCTTTATTCTAATCTTGAAAATCCTCTAGTTGGATTGCAAGTATTCCTGCTCCTTTCATCTCACCTTCAGTATTGTGGATTTCATCCTTCCTAGAGTCTGTCTGTTGTCCCAGCACTTCCATTTTCTTTTTAGGCTTTGCCTTAGATGTTCTATATCCATGGAGGCATTTTTAATGATTAATCTCAGAGGCTGGGTTTCCTCCATGCAGGGAGTAATCAGTGCCTGCAGATCTGCTGCTTGAATTAGTTTCTCTGGTGACAGATTTCACTGCTTCCTTTCTCCACCTGGTCCCTGGAAGTGTTGTGACGCTAAGCTTTCAGACTTGCTCACAGCCAGTCCCAGTTAAATGCCTGTTTTTAATTTAATAAATCAAAATGAAAATGCTATGTAAATAGAACATGATAGACCTGGCTTTGCAAGCTGCTAGTTTGCCTGAGGGAGGCCTGGAAGTCAGCCTTAATAATTACGCTCATTTTACTGTATAACAATGTAAAAGAGTGACATGCTACACAAGATGTAAATGCTGTAAATATTGTGAACAGCGGATAAACTTTATTGGAACTCCTCTCCTTGGAAGATGCAGAAATTAGGGTTAATTTTGTTGCAGAACAAAACCAAGGGAAACATTTTGTTATTTTGGCATTTCAGAGTTTCATTCCCCATTTCAAAATATTTTTATTTGGTATTACATTGCATGCTATAACATCAAAATACTATAGCATATGCTACACTAGACTGCATGTTACATTATATACTATACTTGGATCCAGATTAAAAAGATTGAAATTGAAACAAAGACTTCAGACTCTCTTTCATACAATACTGGTACCTACTGGTTTTCACAGGGAGGATGCTAAGATATGGCAATCATAGAAGCCAATGCTAGCTACTTTAGCTAGGATTATTTGGTTGGGGGAGGGACAGGGGTAGTGCACAACACAGACCTATTGCTCCAGTAAGCATTAGGGTGGGGACCAATTAGTCTGACTGATGAAACTCAGCTCCAGAATACAGATTTGCTCAGACCCCAAAACTTAAATGTTGCAACGTCTAAATATTGGGCTCTATTTGTTTCAAGATGGTGACTGAATTTTACTAGGTTAGGCACTTGGGATCTCAGTACAGTCAATGGAGACACCTCAGAGACACCTAAGAGTGGTTCAGGTCTTGGGGTCTAGGAGCTCTACACAGAGAAAGGGGAGTGGAACAGGCCTCTGAAGGGTCTTTCATAAAACCTGGAGATGCCTAGAGGTAGCCAGGAGGGGTGTGTGAAATGGGCTGTATTTGATTTGGATTTCACCTGATTTTTTGGGACAGTGATTCAATTCACAGATTTGGATCACTGTCCCTATCCAATTTGGCCAAATTCGAATCTGAAGATTCGAGTATTTAAATTCACATTTTTGGATCTCTTCCCTTATCCAATTTGGCCAAATTCGAATCTGAAGATTCGATGCTGATTTAGAGAATCAGTGATTTGGCCATAGACACGCTTTAAATGTTTTTTCTACATTCCTTGAGGTACCAGGCACGGCTCGTGAACACTGCCATGGTGGGGCAGACGGAGTGTCCCACAGGAGCGCCCCCTCCCCCCTGCATGCTCAGCAGCAAAACCAGAAGTAGACTGGAAGCACATCTGGTCCACTTCCAGGTCCACTGCCGAGCACACACGGGACCCTGCCGCACCCCCCTGGCTCAGTGATTGGCCATGGGGGGACCTTGGGTGTCCCCCCAGACCCAGGAGGCAACAGTTGCCAAGCTGGGGAGTGAGGGGGTCCCCCGTGTGCTCCCCGGCGAACCCGAAAATGGCCCGGAAGTGCTTCTAGTCCACTTCTGAGTCCATTGTTGAGTGCGCTGGGGACCTCCCCTCCCCCCCTGCACTCCTGTGGGATGCTTCATCCGCCCCAGCATCACAGCATTCACGAGCCGCCTGGTACCTTGAGGTATATAGAAAAAACATTTAAAGCTGTGTCTATATCCAAATCATAAAATCTTTCCAGATCAATTTGGAGGGTTCTGATTCAATTCAGAGAGATTAAAAGGTCTCCTTATTTGATTTGGATTCAGAGATTCGACTGCCAAATCGGGCCAAATCTCCACCGTATCAAATCAGTGACCGAAGCTTCGCACAGCCCCAGTATCCCATAGGAAAGACTCCTGCGCTCTCCATGGCTTTGTATATGGCCCAAACAGTCCACTAGGTGTCTCTGTTCACATCTGGTTCATAATATCTATAAGCTTTTGAACCCTTTATCCAATAGCTGGGTGGTTACAGGACTGACCTGGGAAGTGGGAGACCTGAGTTCTAGACCTTTTCAGCCTGAGGACATTTTAATCTTGATCTCCTTCTCCCCAGGAAAGTGCCCAGAATATCAGGAATAGGCTGGATGATGGCACTGTTTACCTGACCTACTGAAGTTAGGTCTCTGTGCAGAGATGAGTGCAAGCATCATGGGACCAGAAGGAAAGCAAATAAGGGGAAGCCTGTCTGTAGCTTGCCTGCAAGGAAGGAGGGGGTCATGGGCTCTAATCCCTGCTGCCAGGGCTATTTCTGTTTTTTTCCAATGACTACCTAATGTAAAATACATAAATAGTCTTCATAGCAGGGACCAGAGTCCAGGACTTCCCTCTGCCAAGGTAATGTAGCAGCTATCACACTTCAGTACTATGCTGCACAGTACTGATGTTGCTAGGATTTTGAGAGCATATCCCCAGATTCATGTGATTCAGCATGTCAAGTTGCTCTATTATTCTTTCCTAGTGAATCGTGGGAGAACTTTTCCATCATCTGTGTACAGAGGGGTATTTGTGGGAAGAGAAAGGAGTGCTATCAGCATACAAATGACCGAGCCTGAATTCTCACTATAAATTAGACAGGTGGACAGGCAGCTCCCATAGGCTAACCCCCCCCTCTTTTTTTTTTTTTTTTTTTTCAAAAAAAATCATAATAACAAAAATAAAAATTATACATATCTATATATCTCCACCTCCAACACTGCCAAGTAGCCCTTGTGGTTCACGTGGCAGCTCGAAGCACACTAAAAATCTATTAAGCAGTTTGCACCGCACAACTACACACCTGTGTCCCCATCTCCATACCTGTACCCCCACCCACTGCCCTCCTCAGAGGGCCTACTCCTGAAAAAGTCTATGCCAGTCCTCTCTCCCCCAGATGAGGTCTGCCATTTCTTTCCCATCATCCTCTTCTGTCTTCCTGTAGTACCAATACTACCAGTACTAACCCCACACTCTCAAGCAGGTCAACTAGCCAGGGTGAAAATTTGGCTGAGGTGTATTATGGCTAGGCAGGAGGCTATGGCGATGTCTACACCACAGACTTACTGTGCCTAGAAATGCCATGCCCTAGCATGCAATGATGCTTCTGGCAGTCTGCCTCCTAAACCAGTCAGTAGCCATGTCTGTATGGCAGGTCTGCTGGGCTAATTAGCAGTGAGTACTGAGCGACTAGGCCAATTACTCCACTTCAGTATGAATTTCACTGCCTATGGTGCAACATGGATGCAACCAAACTGCTTCCAGTTCTGGAAGTGCCTCATATGGTGAAGGGTATATCTGAGGGTATTGCTGTAAGGCACAGAAAATTTACCAAGTAGACAAGGCCTAAATTAACTCTACAGTGGATGGTGTAGCCAGGCACTCATTCAATAGAGGTGAAAAAGCATGATGCCAATGCTGTTGGAACCAACTTACCTGTGTGTGCCCTATGGGGAGCTGTTTGAAAACCTTCTGAAATGCTCAACTGTATTCTGGCAAAAATGCGGAGAATATGAAATAAAAACAATTTATAGTTATGTACTGCTTCTGTCAACATTTCTGCAGGAAATTATCAAAAGGTCAAACTTTCATTGCACTATCATTTCACTAATATAATATAATATAATATAATATAATATAATATAAGTACCCTTTACGCTTTTGACGGGCACTGGTAGAACAACAGGGGCCATGTTGCCCACATGGCCAGACTGCATGTTTTCTCCTTAAAGAGAAAGGCCAGAGGGAGAAAGGGAAAAAGAAAAAAAAAAGTATATAGAAAAAAACCACACAATGCACAATGACCAAAAGCACACACCCTACAATACACAGCACAGGTGTGTAGGTTGTTAAATATAATATAATATAATATAATATAATATAATATAATATAATATAATATCCCTTCTGTAGGGCACCAGTCAGCAGCAAGGAGGAGTGGGTTCACATTTTTGGGGTACCCAATAAATCACACCAGTGGCTCGAGCCCCCACACAGAAATCTGGGAACACTAAATTTGCTGGGACGTCCCGCATAAACAAATCCCACTTCCTTGCAGGCAATATAAACACAAAAGAACAGATTTATTACAGAAAATAAAGGTATGGAAAACACCAAATAAAATTTAACACACTTAACTACAAGGTAAAGTCTACAGGTTGCATCCTCTTGGGAAGGCTGCACCTATGCCCAGGCAGTCTGGGGCTTGGGAACTCCCCAAAGGGTAGTTCCAGGGGTCTTCACACCTGTACCTGCCCTTCAGCAATGGGCTGGAGAGGGGGGCCCACACCAGAGAGTCCTATGAGCTGCTTCTTGGGTTCACTGCACTATGGGGAGCTGCTCAAGAGCATGTGTCCTTCTGCATTGCAAGGGGCCCTGTTGCTCCTCTTGAAGTGGTAGAGCGCCGACCTCCATTTTTGCATGGTGGCTCTGGGGAGTTGACTGCAGCTTTCATCAGCATATTGCACCCCAACATTTTTAGTCACAATCCCAGCTCTGCTGGGGCAGAAAACTACAAAAGAAGTGCAGGCTGAAGCCTGGATCAACAGCAAAAAATGCCAGGTCTCACCCTGGTCCAAACTGTGCCAGGCTCCTTCCACCTTGGCCCAAATCTGGCAGCCAAACATACAGCTGGGATTCAGCCACACAGCTAGGCTGAGACACAACAGCTGTGAAACAGCAAAAGGGGCACAGGCCTATGGGTGCCTGTATACACCATGGGGTTTAATCCTCATTAAATTAAATAGGTTTATAAAATTTACACTTGTTTATTTTGGAGCACTGTATCAGTGTTTGCACACACTAGGCTTTCAAATGAATTAAGCCCAGTCCCTGGCCAGGGCTGCAGAAGAGTGGGACAGTCCAGAGCTTCCCCTCACCTGGCCTGGTGCCACCCACCCCATGTCCTTCAATGCAGGGAGCTGGCAAATGGCACAAGAAAAAAAAATGGAAGCAATTTGAAAGCAGAAGCAATTGAAAGGGGTGAACTACAAAAAAGTCTCAGCGCCACCTGGTGGACAAAGAGGCTCATTACACGTGTTTGAGTGCCTTTGTGTTTGTGCGCAACGAATCCATGGACACGATGCTTTAATTTGCAGTGAGCCAAACTAAATTACATCCAAGAAGTTTTACTTTAATGCTCCAGAAAGACTTTTAAAGTGTCTGGAAAACCCACTTGTGCAAACAGTCGCACTGCTGTAGCGCAAGAAGAGGCAAAAAACATTGCATGTACAAACATCCTACGTGGCTGTGGCCTGGACATCCCATCTCAGCTACACCACTATGTTGAGCCACATTGATTACAAAACAACAGTGAGGGGCCATACCTATGTGGCTGATAACTGCCAGGGCCCCATTTCTGGTCAGTCTGCTCCAGGGATTATTACCCCTACGATATTATCCCACTCAAGGCCTTAAACCTGGCCAAAACTGCCAGCAAAACTGTCAGGACTCCATTCTAGGGATTAATATCCCCATGGTATTATTCCACTAAAAACTCAGGGGAAAAACAGGGAAATAAGAAGGAGGGATTAGAGGTCTCTCCTTGTACCTGAAGTTTTCCCTTCACATAGCTTTAGCTTGTGTCTCCAGTGAAGAGTGAGGGGAGACCTCCCATGGGGTACAGTTTATCTGGCTCCCAATTTAGCTTTGCAGCTCCTAGCAGCCTAGGGTGACCACTTTTTCAAAATGGAAAGACTGGACACAAGCCTCACCTCCCAACCCATGGCACAGCCAGAGCAAAGCCAAGCAGAGTCCGTAGGGAGGAGGGGGAGGATGTGGGCTGCCTGCTGCAGAGTTGAGGCTCCCCACCCTGCTGCCCTCCCGCCAGGAGCCCTGCACCACCATGGTGATGCACCCCTACCCACCCAGCAGCAGCAGGAGGCACAATTCTGTGCTGCTGCTGCCATCCCTGCTGCTGGACAGGAGGGGGCACTTCGCCATGACAGCACGGCCAGTGCAGGGCTCCCAGTGGTGTCAACACTGAGACTCCCTGCCTACCCATGTGGAGGTCCTGGGTGGGAGGACAGCAGGGTGGAGAGCCCTGAGCCTGCAGTAGGTAGCCTGCACCCACCCCCACCCTATGAACATATCTAGTGGGGTATGTGCCCCCCATGCCACCCTCCCCAGAAGTGCATGCAGTGGTGGAGACCCACCGCCCTGCCCCCACAGCAGTTTAGCCACCCATGGCTCAATCCTGTTTCCCCAGCCAGGTCCCACAGCTGTGCATTCTTGCCTCAGCCCCCATGCACCACTCCAGCTGGGCAACATCCCCAGCCCCAACCCCACTCCTTCCCTCACCATGGGAACCTCAATCTACCCCTGCCACTCACCCTATGCCTCCTCTCCTCCCATAGACTTACCTGAAGGGACCTGCTTTCCATGCTGCCTGGCTGTATCCCTGGCCATGTGCATGTGCGCACACACATATACGTGGCACCTGCAAGCCCTGTTCCCCACAGTCCCAAACAGCCCTATGCAGATGGATCTCTTCCAGCTTGGAAAGGGAAACCAGTGGTCTCCTACATTTTTCCACGATGAACAGAAAACCCAGATCTCTGCACGATACTGGGAATCCAGGACAAATGCTGTCCTGAGTCATTCAGCCCGGGTATAGGACTTGATGTTTCCATTTCAGGACTGTCCCACCCAATTAGGGATGGGTGGTCACCCTACAGCAGCCCCAGGAGAAAGAGAGAGAGCCTTGGTTGAGTTGTTCTTATATGCCTGTTCTGACATCACCCAAGCCTTGTCCAATCAGGGAGTGCCACACTTTAGCCTCTCTTAAACAAACTGCCTGAAGAAGCTTTTGCTCCCCCCTGGCCAATCAGACCAGAAGATTTTACATATCTTACCCAGATACAGGGCCCAGCTTTCCATGTGCAGAGCACATGGCCAGAACCACAGGGGCCATCTTGCCCACATGGCCAGACTGCACATTTTCTCCTTAAAGCAAATGGCCAGAGGAGGAAAGGGAAAAAAGAAAAAAAAGGTAAACACAGAAAAAACCTCAAAAACACACAAAGCACAACAATCAAAGGCAAATGCCATGCCATGCACAGCATGAGTTTGTGCGGGTGTTACATTGTTATGATATGACATGATATGATACGGGCATGTTTCAACTTTTACATTGTAATATAGAATAGAGGTCAAAATGAAGTGTTAATAAAAGGTTTTGACCTTATCGAAACAATCCATTTTGATCTTATTGAAACAAAGTGTGTTTGATAAGGTCAGAATGAAATATTTTCAGTAGATTTTTTTTTTCCAAGACAAAATTCTGAGATTTCAGTTTTACTTGCTAATTAAGGGAGAAACAACCTTTTACAATATCAGGTCATTTTGCAGGAAAGGGTTAAAATACTGATACGCTTTATACCAGATCTAAGGGTGTACAAGCACAAACAGCTCATGCAGTCTCTCTCAGAGCCATTCCTTCTCTGCTTTGCTCTGCAGTGAAGAGATTTGGGCCCATCTGAAGTAATTTGCAGTCTTTCCTTAAAAGATGCCAGGATTTCACCCCAGAAATATAAAGCCTCATTTATAACATAGCAAGGCACAAGTTCAAGTAGGCTTTTAACATCCTTTGCGTTAACAGTAGGAAGGTTTATATTGCCAGTTCCCAAGTGCTGACCGTCTGGATCAAATGAAGCCAGATAAGATAATATATTCTTTGCTTAAACCAAGAGAATGGATGGAATACATGGAATGGAGGTGTCAAACATACGGCCTGCTGGGATTCTGGTGGGCTCAAGAATTCAGGCTTGCCACAGAATTTGGGGAAGCAGAGCCCCATTGGAGACAGCCTTTGCCAGGAAGGGGTGAGTGACAGCTGTGCCAACACAGCACCACTTGTCCTGCCATCAGTTGTCCCACCTCTGCCACTGCTTGCCCCACTGCTGTGTCTGGATCAGGCCCACAAGTAGCGCTAGAAGGGACTCATGAGGTTATGTGGTCTAGACCCCTGCTCAAGGCTGGATCTTCCCTAACTAAACCATCCCAGTCAAGTATCTGTCTAACCTGCTCTTGAAAACTTCCAAGGATGGAGATTACACAACTTCTCTAGGAAGCCTGTTCCAATATGTGACCACCCTCAGAGTCAGAAAGTTATTCCTAAAGTCCAACCCAAGTTTTCCCTTCAGGCCTTTACTGCTTGAGGCCATTGCTTCTAGTCCTGTCCCCTACAGCCACATAGAAAAGCCCATTTCCATCTTCTCTGTAATCACTCAGGTATTCAGGTATTTGAGGACTGTTATCAAATCTCCCTTCAGTCTTCTCTTCTCCAGAATAAATAACCCTAGTTCTTTCAGCCTTTCCTCAGAAGTCTTGCCTCCCTGACCCCTTATCATTTTTGTTGCTCTGCACTGGAATTTTTCCAATCTGTCCACATCGTTCTTGAAGTCTGGGGCCCAAAACTGGACACAGTGCTCCAGGTGAGGCCTCACCAGGGATGAACAGTGGAAAAATCACTTCCCTTGATTTGTTTGTGACACCCTTGTTGATACAATCCAGGATTCTGTTGGGTTTTTTTGCAACAAGAACACGCTGTTTGCTCATATTTGGCTTATGGTTCACAGTAACTCCCAGATCTTTCTCTGCAGTACTGCAGCCCAGCCAGTCATTCCTGTCTGCATTTGTGCATGCAGTTATTCTGTCCCAAATGCAAAACTTTGTACTTGTCCTTCCTGAATCTCATCTGATTGAATGTGAACTGTTTCTTCAGCCTATTAAGGTCATCCTAAATCTGAGGCCTATTCTCCTGGTATCTACAACTCCACCGAACTTGGTGTCATCTTCAAATCTAGTAATTATGTACTCAATCCCATCATCCAATGCATTATAAATAATGCATCATTAGAAAAAGAAAAACCTAGAAGTAATGGGAACCGTAAAAATAAAAATAAAATATTAAACAGGCTGTAAAAGAAAGTCGTCAGTAACATTCCAAAGTATGGAAGCTAGTGCTATAGGATCCGCTACGGCCATGGTCTTTAGATGCTACTCTAACAGATATAATAATATGATTCTTTGGAAATAATCTATGCATAGAAAAGATATGAAGTGCTTGAGATATCGATTGTATTTAGTAACTGTATTTCTTATGTTTCACTTGATTAAGTTCACAGTAACATCCAGCCACCTAGTGGTTTCAGTACAGCACCTACGATTGAATCATATAAAAGTAGCGCTGGAAGAAATCTCTAGAGGTCATCTAGTCCAACCCACTACCTGAAGCAGGGTCATCCCTATCCAAACCATCCTATGCAGATTCTTGTGGAACCGATTACTAAAACTACGTAGGCAAGCCTGTCACACAACCACAAAGCATAGTGCTCTGCCACAAGTAAAGAAGGGGACCAACAGCGGCCAACTTACTGTTGCTGCAAAGGTTGCTAAAATACATTCAAGAGATCCAAGGAAGAGGGTCATGAATCCCATTACAGAGGAAGGCAAACCTCTACAGTACATACCCTTCTGATCACGGGGTAAAACTCCTTCCTAACTCCAAATACGGTGCAACTGGAGTGGGGAAAAATCCTTCCTTACCCCATATGGCAACCTGCAAACTCCAGAAGCATGGGAAATTCTCATAATAGAAGATTGTCATAGCTACTTCTAGATCATTCCTGACACCTTACCACATAAGAAATGTCTGCCCAGAAGAGCATTCCATCTTTTTACTCCTCTGTGAAATATGAAACACCATAACCAGAGGAAAATACCACACCTTCAACTCCTATGAAATATGAACTTTTATTTCTACCAGGAGAACTTTTACAATCTTTTCTCCTATGTCTGAAGAAGGGTGCTTGTGCCTGAAATCTTGCAAGTAAAGATTGTTTTTTGCAAAAATCTAGTTGGGCTAATAAATGATATCACCTCTTCCATGAGTTCTCATTCCTGTCACCACCTTTTTACTCCTAGTTCACTGCCCCCTCCATCCCTGCAAGCAAACTGTTTGCATTTGCATGGAGTCTTTTCTCTGATATTTAGCTCAGCCTGCCTCTGCTTCCCTTCAGATGTGAGTAAGGTCACCTAAAGCCCAAAGGCTTGTTTCCCAATTATACAGTTGGTCCAATAAAAGATATTATGAAAAAATCCTTGGATATCATATATTTCCTGGACCACCACAGCTTCAACAGCATTCCAATCCTACTCTGAATTAGGAAGAGAGTGGATGACTTCATGAACCAAAACCACTTTTTTTTCCCCAAATAAATTACTTACCAAAAATATTCACCCAGCCTCGATGTAAGGCATTAATATAAAACTAATCTGAATGGGAAGAGTCTGGTGAAGTAAAGTGCATCCTCCACTAACATCCAGTCAATGCAGATGTGACAGGGCCCCACCTGAGCCATTGATTTACCAGATGGCATATAGTCAACGTGAGCCCGGGGAAGAAGAAAGATACACGGCCCCACCTGAGGGTACATGCGCCCAGCTGCTCTGGATAAGCCCAGGCCCATAGGACAGAGTTGTAATCTGATCAGCTGGCACCCAGCCAGCCAGAAGGGATGTGCTGATTAGCCCAGGGCCCAAAAGAAGAAAGCTAAGAGACGGGCTGAAGAGAGAGGAGGCGGGATGCGCTGGGATGCAAGGAGGGGCCCTGTGCATTCCTTCCCCTCCCCTCCCCTCCCTTCCCCTCCCACTGGAGCAGAGGATCTCACCACCAAAGATGCCACCAGGCTACAACCCATGCCAGAACCCTTACGTGGAACAACACAGGTCAGGTGGGGAAGGGAGAGGGTGGCATGGAGAAGCTGGGCAGGAGAATAGCCAGAGGAACTGTGCAGAGACAGCTGGCTGGCACTGTATAACCGGCAGGGAAGGCCACAGACCAGGAGTGCCCTGGAAAGTGGCAAGCTGGAGCATGGGACCCAAACAGCCAGCAGAGGCCAGCCCAAGCACCACCGCACTCTGCAAGGGACACAGGCAAGGGGAATCTGTAGACCAGAAGCAGTCTGCCAGCTGGTAGAGAAAGCCCAGACAGGGCAGTTAGAAGTGGTACCCAGGGCATCCCAGGACTAAGTCCATTACCCTGGTAAGAGAGGGCTGAACTAACACTGAGGCACCAATGCCCTGCCCAGCCAACTAGCCTAAGCAATTTAGGTTTAGTTAGCTGTTTATGTTGTAACCCTTTTGAGGAGGAGGCACAGGCACCACCCTAAGCAAGTTTAATCCTCACATAGCACTTGGAAGGGGGTGAATCAAGTGGAAAGTAGACTCACCATTGAGGTCTGACAGTAACACCTGAGTGAAAAGGGGTGGGGTGTAGGGGAGGAGGAATCCCACAGAAACCCAACACAGACTTGAGTGCATCGAGTGCATCAAGTAATCACAGGTACCACATCCCCAAAATCAAATGTTCCTTTCATAGAAACAGCAAGCCATGGTGGGTGAGAGGGGGAAGGTGCAATGTAACCAGGTCAACTACCAATCAGCAGCTTTTTTGGGCATGAACCTGTCACATCAGAATAGGTGGGATTACAGCTGATTACTTTTCATGCTGTCCTGGCCACTGTGCAAGTAGAGCAGCGTAAAGCCTGTTCTAATTCACAATAGCTGAACATGGTCTCTCAGGGATTATATGACAGCTCAAACAGTCAAAGAGAAACTACAGTCTGTCCTCTACAATCCATTCTTATTTTATCCCTCTCAGTTAAATATTCCACCCCACCACATGGATTCTCACCTAATCCGCTACAACTGGACTGTTTATATGCTGAGATTAGGGTGAAGATTCATGCTCACTAGTATATTCATTGGCCTTCTAAAACTGGTTTGCCTCCTTCTGAATACAGAGGAACTACACAGGCACAAAAATATTACCATTCATCATCCTTGGAAAGTTTTTGCAGACTCTAGTGTCACTTTTTTTTAAAGCCATGGAGCAAAAATGGTGAATTTCCATCAGCTCTGCCTGGAAGTCAGCTCTGAAGACCATTGGCAGAGCTGAAGGAAAAGATTACAGAGCTCCTGTCCATGGATTGTGTGACGGATGACTGTACCTGTGTCATGATTTATACACTTAGTGAAGATGTTTTTAACAGTCTCAGAATTGGGCTGAGACAGACTGCTATATTTGAAAATATGATTTCATAGATTTCATAGACATCAGGGCTGGAAGGGACCTCGGAAGATCATCGAGTCCAGCCCCCCGCCCAAAGGGCAGGAAGTCAGCTGGGGTCATAGGATCCCAGCAAGATAAGCATCCAGTTTCATCTTGAAGGTGTTCAATGAAGGCGCTTGAACCACATCCGGTGGCAGGCTGTTCCAGACCTTGGGGGCTCGGACAGTAAAGAAATTCTTCCTTATGTCCAGCCTGAAACGATCTTGAAGTAGTTTGTGACCATTCGACCTCGTCATCCCTTGGGGCGCTCTGGTGAACAAACGTTCCCCCAGATGCTGGTGGTCACCCCTGATAAACTTATAGGTGGCCATCAGATCACCCCTGAGCCTGCGCTTTTTCAGGCTAAAGAGCCCCAGGGCTCTCAGCCTGTCCTCGTAGGGTCTGCTTCCCTGACCTCTGATCATGCACGTGGCTCTTCTCTGGACTCTCTCAAGCTTCTCCACATCCTTTTTGAATTGTGGAGCCCAAAACTGGACACAGTACTCCAGCTGCGGCCTCACTAAGGCCGAGTACAGGGGGAGAATGATGTCCCGGGATTTGCTTGAGAAGCATCTATGGATGCAAGCCAGCGTTTTGGTCGCTTTACTAG
>NW_005842014.1:2759743-2786241 GCF_000455745.1 Alligator sinensis
GGGTAATTGAAGTCACCCATGACAGCCATGGTCCTGGAGCAAGCTGCCTCAGCCAGTTCCTGGGCAAACTCCTGGTCAAGCTCAGGACTTTGGGTGGGAGGTCTGTAATAGACTCCCACCATTGTGTCCCCTGTGCCATGTTCCCCATGGATTTTAACCCAGAGGGTCTCCAGCCATCCACCCTGGTCGCCAATATCGGCTTGCAGGGACGTGTAGCTTTCCTTAACATAGAGAGCTACACCCCCGCCCCTTTTCTCTACACGATCCCTCCTGTACAGGGTATAGCCATCTATACCCGTGGTCCAGTCATGGGTGGAGTCCCACCAGATCTCCGTTATCCCTCTGACATCGTATTATCCCTATGACATCGTATGATGTATGATGCTGCATGGAACCTAGGAACCAACCAATTCTTTAACACAGTGTAGTTTTGATATGCATAAGCATTTGCTTATTGAGGGCAAATGGGTCATTAAGATTCAGAAGAAACTTCCATAAGAGAAAAAGTTTTCTTGAGCACAGCACAGAGCATAGGCCCATTTGGATGAGATTGGAGGTGTCCTCAGAAGAACTGAGCAAATAATTTAGAGTGGCTAATGTACTTAATGATTAATTTCTTTTTCTGCTCACGCAATGCCTACAAGCAGATAACAGGTTTCTTGGACTGATTTTTTACTCACAAGTGTTCAGTACAATTCATGCAAGGGGTGCAAGAACTGAATCCATCAGGAACAATTCCCTGAAAATAGTCAACGTTCACCCCCACATCCACATGCCTGTGTAAGATTTAGGATCTTGGATGAGTATAATAGATGGTAAATATCTCTTAGGATCAGGAGGCTTTTGTGGGAATCCCTTTGAGACTGAAGGGCTTTCAGAGCTGAAAAGGGTTTTCATGGGTGGACTTCTGTTTAGGTTAGTTTTGAGGTGAGATGTACTAATGGGGAGTGTGGGGATTAGTGCTGGACAATGGGAGATGGGGAGATGTGGCTTCTACTTCTGGAGCTGACCTATGTAATCTCCCTTTGGAGACCCACATTTGTTTGCCAGGCTGGGGCAGCTGTTCTGTTACCTTGTCTGAAAAGCTGGATTTTATGGTTGTCTATGGTGCGGGGTTTGGTTGGGTTTGGGTCTCTTGGTTCTTGTAACCACAAGTAGGGAGAGGGAGCAAAGGCAAGGATGTGAATGAGAATTGCGCTATTTGTTCTTGGTTCCACTCATTTGCCTGTGGCCATCTCCTGGGAGGCTGAGGAGTGAGGGGAAGGGTTCCAGTCTTTTGTTCACACAACACTGGTAGTCTGGAGATTTATGGTCCCTCAAAGATGTGGTGGTGTCCCAGCTTGGGAACCTGAGTATGGGACCCATCTTAGCAGACTGATTGCCCTGATGCACAGCTCAACTGTGAGCTGATAATATCTTCAGGGTAGGAGGGTTGCTGCACCAGAGGTCCGTGACTGATGTCCCAGTAGATGAGAGGTGGCAGGGTCTAATGGGAAAAGCACTGAATAGAGTTCTGTCTCTGGGTCTGCCACTGTCCTATTGTGAGACTTTGACAGGTCACTTTACTACTTTGTTTCCCATCTCATCATTTTTATGCTGACAGTAGAAAACTTTGTGTCAGGCATTGGCTCACTAGGTGAATGTATAGCTCCTGGCACAATGGGCCCTAATTTTAGTGAGGGCCTCAGGACACCATGGGAATACAAACAGTAGCTGGGAAGTCTTCTGACACAGCTCAGGGTTTCTTTGTTGCTATCACAGCCATGGGACATTTCATTCACTTGCTTCTAAAATGAGAAGAATACTTTCTGCGTGCCTGAGACAGACTTCCGAGGCTTAAGCAGTGAATATCTGCAAAGCCCTCTGAGATCCGGTGAAGAGAAGTGCTGTAGAAGTGCAAAGCATTATTGCTAATGGAAAAGGGAACTCTTGTGTGCACAGTGAAGGAAGAACGTGCCTCCTACTGCACTGGGTTTTTTCATCAGTTACTGTTTAGTTAGCAATGTTTAGACTGCAATATTATAATCCTCTCCTCTAATAAAGGCTTCAGGCTTTGTGCTAAAGAAAGGTGGTTTATGTGTGTGTATGCTGTAAAGCCAATCTGTGCTGCCTTGTAGCAATGTTTGCAGAGATGTAATAAGAGTTTAGTGCAGCCTCTAGAGACTTAGACAACTATTATTTACAGTCACGCGTACATAACTCTGTGTATCACCTTTGAAATGTCACCCTGATACGGGCGTATATCTCAATGCAAAATTCCATTCATGTTTGTGCCATCAAATTTGGCACAGAATTGGAATTAGAAAAGCAGGACCTGGGCACACTAAATAAAATGAACTTTATGGAACCAAGCCAGCTGCTTTCTGCTAATGTGACCTTTTCTTCCACGTTTCTCTTTTCACTGTCTTGCTGATGGATAGGCTGCTTTTAAGAGAGACTTTAGTACACAATAGGGCTGCCAAGTTCAGATCCACATCCAATTATTTCCAAAGGTCAGAGGCATTTGCACAGAGGGCTTGGGTTTGGGCTGTTTCTCTCTCTCTCTCTCTCTCAATTTCTGGGAACATTTTGGGGCAAAAGTAGTACATCTACTATAGATCCAGCCCATGGCTAGCTACCAAAGAGAGCCTTTTTGTTTTAACATTGAATATGGACAAGCTTACAGTTCCCTACTTCAGGGATTTGTATATCCGCCCCTGAAACAACTGGCAATGGCCTTTCTTGGATATAGACTTTGATGCAGTCTAGCAGTACCTATGTTGATGCTGCCCTTATGCTTAGCACTGCAATAGGCAATCAAGACTGATTTTAACTGAAAGAGTGAATGAGATTGATCTTACTCAGATTTTCCCATCACAGAAAGCAAAGCAAAGAAAGGACACTGATTTTTGTTTGTTTTTGATATGTGGGGGAAAAAAGAGACCCCCACAAACACAGCACCACACCTCATTCTGTTAACAGTTTGCAGTGATGTAGTTAATGCTGGGTAACCAGGGCAGCTGTCCTGGGTGCTGACACGGGGGAAGCAGAAAATACTCAGTTGCTGGAAGTTGTCACTGCCCCCCGTGTGTTGCAGCTGCACCTGGTTGGGTGGGTGCATCTACACGAGACGCTTCCAGTGCAGTAGACTACTTCTATTGCACTTTAGCATGGTGAGCAAAATCCTTGCTAATGCGCAGTAGATTTAGTCTAGTGAGTATTAACGTCACAAAAAGACTGTTTGCACTAATGCGCAGTAGCGCTGATTAGAGCGCTTTAAGTTAGTACCTGTTATTACAGGTCCTAAACTTAATGCACTGTAATGACAGTGCATCAATGGATGTGTAGGCAAGCCCAGTGTGTTGTAACTCCTCTGGCTCTGTTATTCCTCAAATTTTGGAGGATGTCCCTTGTTTAAGATGGGAAGTTTACAATTCAGAAAGAGAAACCTGAACACACACTGGTTGTGGTACGAGTTTGTTAACAGGTTAGACTAACCAGTCTTCTGTGCCTGTCACAAGATACTGATAGGGATACTTGTATCCCTCATTTGCTTCTTCAGTACTAACATCATTACAAAGTTTTGACTAAATGACTCAAAGGCTGTGTCCCTATGAGCTTGAATGTGTCTGTTGCAGCATCTAAAAGCAGTTTGAGATGCTGTAGAAGGCACCCCACAAATTAGAAAATCTTCCCTGCACTGCATACTTGCAGCATGGACTCTACATTTGATACTGGGGAATCCCAGTATCAAAAGAAAATGTGCTGTAAAAAAGGGCACGCTATTGGACCATGCCCAGAAGCAAGTAGAGGCTGGGTCCTCAAAGGAGACACTCCAGGCATGCTGCCTCAATGCACTGGAGAAAATCACTCTAAGAGTGATTAAGATATTCTATATCTTAATCACTCTATATCTTAATCAATCTATATACTCTAAGATATTTACTCTTAGAGTAAATATCACTCTAAGAGTGATATTTACACAGGTAAATATCTCTTAGCCTCAATGCGCTGGAGAAAATCAAGGTGGGGCATAGCTGGCAGTAATAGCTCCAGAGCTATCTGGGACCCAGGCTCTCTCCTGGGTTGCTCCAGAGCCTGCCTGGCACCCAGAGTTTGTCCTGGGCCCAGTCACAGCAGCAGGATGAGGCAGGCTGCCTTGTAGCCATTTATGGGGGCTAGCTGTGCCCATGTCCCAGAGGATAACCATGTCCCCCAGGTCTCAGCTGCAGGCCAGCACCAGAGTCAGGGGGACCCAGAGGTTGTGGTAGGGACCATGGGCAATCCTGGTAAGCAGGAATCTGGGTTTACAGCTTCCCATGAGAAAATGTGGATTTTACCTTTTAAAGGGGAAACCATGAGTTTCCCCATTTGCAAACAGCTCTCAGCAGCAGGCCCTCAGGGTGCTCAAGGCCTGCTGCAGGCAGAGTCCCCCAGTAGTGTGTAGCTCAGCCTGAGTCTCAGGGATTATATGTGGCACAGGGAGTTGACCCAGACCGCTGGTACATGCCTTCAAACAGAACCAGGCTGGCTCCATACTGCCACATGGGGTTCCTGGCACCACATAGTTTCATAGTTGGTAGGGTTGAAAGGGACCTAAGTAGATCATCAAGTCTGCCCCCCTGCCACAGGCAGGAAAGAATGCTGGAGTCAAACAACCCCGGCTAGGTAATTATCTAGCCTCCTTTTGAAGACCCCCAGGGTAGGAGCAAGCACCACTTCCCTGGGAAGTTGGTCCCAGATCCTAGCCGCCCTGACTGTGAAGTAGTGCTTCCTGATGTCTAGCCTGAACCTGCTCTCAGTCAACTTGTGGCCGTTATTCCTAGTTACTCCTGGTAGTGCTCGGGGGAACAGGGACTCTCCCATTCCCTGCTGGTGCCCCCTGGTAAGTTTATAGATGTCCACCAGATCCCCTCTCAGCCTTCTCTTGTGGAGGCTGAACAGGTTCAGGTCCCTTAGCCTCTCCTCGTAGGGCCTACCCTGCTGCCCCCTGATCATGCGAGTGGCCCTCCTCTGGACCCTCTCAATGCTGGCCACATCCCTCCTGAAGTGCAGCGCCCAGAACTGGACACAGTACTCCAACTGCGGCCTGACCAGTGTCACATAGAGTTGGAGGATCACCTCCTTGGACCTGCTTGAGATGCATCTGTGGATGCATGACAAGGTGTGGTTGGCCTTCCTGACTACATCCCTGCACTGGCGGCCCATGTTCATATTGGAATCAATAGTGACTCCAAGATCCTTTTCTGCCTATGTGCTGACTAGAAGGGAGCTCCCCAGCCTGTAGGTATGCTGCTGGTTCTTCCTCCCTAGGTTCAGTACCTTGCACTTGTCAGTATTGAAAATAGGAGCCACGTGCTATCGGGTTGGGCCAGATCCTGCCTCCACATGGAGCTTCCAGCACTCCAGCAGGAACTCACATGTGAAGGCATGGAGCCTGCCCAAAATTGTAAATATATCAATAAAACATTGGCCAGCTGATACCTATATATATGCTGGTGTTTCATTTTAATAGTGGAAAAACATGGATTTGGGGTATTTTAACAAGAGAATTTGGGATTTAAAAAAAAATCAGAGAATTTGCTGTTTTTAAACAGAGAAAACCAGGATCCCTGCTGGTGAGGCAAGTGGTGGGACACAGGCAGAAGAGCCTGCCCAGGGCAGGCACCAGGGACCCAGCTGTGGGGCAGATGAGGTGGCTGACCTCCTGGCCATTTGGGACAGGAGGACATGCTTAGACAGCTCAAAGCAGGCCACCACAATGAGCACATCTTGTGTGTGACAGCTGCCCAGGTGGCAAAACAGGGGCACTAAAAGACATGACAGCAGTGCCTCATGAAAGCCAACTGTGCAGCGCTGGGCCACTGGCAGCTAGCCTATAGGTGCAGGTGGCTCTGCTGCAGTACCCATACAACAGCCGAGGCAGCCATGTGGTCCCTGTCCAGGTCTGGCAGGTGCACAGCCATGGGGCCGCAGGTCCAAGGGGCCAGATGCCATTGCAGCTGGCAGCAGCTCACAGCCAGGCAGGCCCCACTGCCAGACTGCTGCAGTGGGTAGAGGGTGCAGGGGTCACTCCAGGTTAGGGCTGCATCAGCAGTCTAGCTGGCACAGGGGGCTAGTGTCCCCAGATACCAACTGGCCAGGTCCCAGAAACTCTTGAGGGCAATTAGCCCTTAGCTGCTCATCAGGGCACAGGTGCGGGCCCAAGCCCTTAGCTCCTTTTGGCTGAAGATCCGAGAGGAGCTGGACAGGGTCAATTTGCCCCCGGTGGCACAGTTTGAGTCATACCAAAGTGCATGTTCAGGCATATGTGCTGAGCCACATACCTCTGGCACAAATATGTGCCACTGCTACTTCAGCTGCTGCAAGTACACGTGCCTGAATGTGTGGACACACCCAAAGTGTGCAAAAAATAGGCTCAAATCATACTGAGCTGGCTGGTCAAAAGTAAAGGTCATCTAAAATAATGTAGCATTATCAATCCAAATGCTCTGCCTTCCATAATTTCAATACAAAATAAACTGACATAAACTCTGGGATGATTTTCTTTACAGACCTGTATGATCTGAATATTCACTTTTACCTGCTAGGACAGAAAGACAAAACTGAGGCTTGATTTCCTTAACACACATTACAGCTGCTTCTTTCTGTCCTGCGCTCGTCCTATCCCCTCCATGTTTAAGGCTGTGTTGGTGACCCGATGGAAGGGTTCCACCACTGCTTCTCTGCATCGTTTTTGCCTTGTGTCCTTGTGTGGATCTAACTGGGACTTCTCCCCCACTGGGGTACAGGACGGACTCAGGAGTGACTCTGTCAGGCCTAGGGTCAGGGAGGACCAAAGCACAGGCTCAGGGGTGAACTGATGGCCACCTATAAGTTTATCGAGGTGTTCACCAGGATCTGGGGGAATGTCTGTTCACCAGAGCGCCCCAAGGGACGACAAGGTCTAACGGTTATAAACTCCTACAAAACTTTCAGGCTGGACATAAAGAAGAACTTCTTTCCTGTCTGAGCCCCCAAGGTCTGGAATAGCCTGCCATTGGAGGTGGTTCAAGCACCTACTTTGAACACCTTCAAGAGAAAATTGGATGTTTATCTTGCTGGGATCCTGTGACCCCTGATGACTTCCTGCTCCTGGGGCAGGGGGCTGGACTCGATGATCTTCCGAGGTCCCTTCCAGACCTAACATCTGTGAAATCTATTAAATGTCTGTGAAGTTAGGGAACTTCTGGAAGGGCTGGACATGTTCAAAACAGCAGGTCCAGATGCTCTCCACTCCAGGGTGCTGAGGGAATTGGCAGGGGTCATTGCAGGGCCCCTGGCATGGCTTTATGAGCACTCGTGGTGCTCTGGCCAGGTGCCAGAAGACTGGAAGAAGGCCAATGCGTCCCCATTTTCAAAAAAGGGAGGGAGGACCCAGGTAACTATAGGCCCGTTAGTCTTACTTCGGTCCTTTGGAAGCTCTTTGAAAAACTTATCCAGGAGCACATCTGGGAAGGACCAGCAGGGGGAACGATGCTCAAGGGCAACCAGCATGGGTTCATTAAGGGCAGATCCTGTCAAACCAACCTGATAGCCTTCTACGATCAGGTCACACAATCATTGGACTGTGGCACTGATGCCTACTCAGTCAGATAGGTCACAAATTGGCTAGGGGGCCGCATCCAGAGAGTGGTGGTGGATGGGTCATATTTGACCTGGAGGGATGTGGGCAGTGGGGTCCCCCAGGGCTCGGTCCTTGGGCCCGCACTGTTCAATTTCTTTATCAGTGACTTGAACAAGGGGTGAAAAGCACCCTGTTCAAATTCGCTGATGACACCAAGATTTGGGGCGAGGTGGGCACGCTAGAAGGGAGGGACACAATACAACTGGACTTGGACAGGTTACAGAGGTGGGCGAATGTGAATAGGATGGGATTCAATACTGACAAGTGCAGGGTGCTGCACTTGGGCAGGAAGAACCAGCAGGAGACCTACAGGCTGGGGAACTCCCTTCTTGAAAGCACAGTGGCAGAAAGAGATCTTGGAGTCATTATCGATTCTAAAATGAACATGGGCCGCCAATGTGAGGATGTGGTTAGCAAGGCTAACCGCACCTTGTCATGTATTCAAGGATGTATCACAAGCAGGTCCAAGGAGGTGATCCTCCCCCTCTATGCAGCACTGGTCAGGCCGCAGTTGGAGTACTGTGTCCAGTTCTGGGTGCCGCACTTCAGGAGGGATGTGGCCAGCATTAAGAGGGTCCAGAGGAGGGCCACTCGCATGATCAAGGGGGAGCAGGGCAGACCCTACGAGGAGAGGCTAAGGGACCTGAACCTGTTCAGCCTCCACAAGAGAAGGCTGAGACGGGATCTGGTAGCTGTCTATAAACTTACCAGGGGGGACCAGAGGGGAATGGGTGAGACCCTGTTCCCCCGAGCACCTCCCGGAGTAACTAGGAATAATGGCCACAAGTTGATTGAGAGTAGATTCAGGCTAGACATCAGGAGGCACTACTTCACAGTCAGGGTGGCCAGGATCTGGAACCAGCTTCCAAGGGAAGTGGTGCTGGCTTCTACCTTAGGGGTCTTTAAAAGGAGGCTTGATAACTACCTAGCTGGGGTCATACGGGCTTAACTTAGTAGGGGTCATATGAGCCCAGTATTCATTCCTGCCCAGGGCAGGGGGTTGGGCTTGATGATCTGCTCAGGTCCCCTCCAACCCTACTTCAATGAATCTATGAGGTCAGTCCATCAATGGTGCTCGGCAATGGTGTGGGAGAAGAGCCCAATGCGCGAGCAGCAAGGCTTCCCGCAGTGGCTGCAGGTCCACTCATCAGATGGAGGCTGAAGCACAGTCTGCTTCCTGGCTCACTTGCGGGCCTGAGCCTGAGGTCTCCAATGGCTCTCTGTGGTGACAGCACCAGCTTTGACCTGGCTTCTCCAGTCTGAGCAGTTTTGGGCAGGGCTCTCCCAGTTGTCAGTAGGAGCATCCAGACAAGCCCTATAAACCTCCATGAAAAATGCCACAGATAAAGAGCAAGACAGAGGGGGGCACCACTGCTGTCTCACTACTACAGTGGCAGAGCATTAATAAAACTTAAATATCCTCAGATGATCCTTCGGAGGGGGCTACAAACCATGATACAGAGAAGGGGGAAAAAACCCAAACATCTCTCAAAGATTTGCAAAAGTGCCAGGCCATACAGTTCAGAGATTAAATATGGAGATAAAAGCTCAACTTCAGACACTTTAAAAGCAATTACTTGTTGATCTCTCTCCTTGTTCTGCAAAAAATATGCACTGTGATTTGACCAGAATGCTTCTGGCACCCACTGCAAATTTCAGCATATCGAGATGGGCTATCAGAATTGGCTGCGATGGCAGGGACCCGGCCTTCCTCAGTACTCCACCCAATGGTATTTGGATGCTGGAGCACTTATCCTTAATCAGTCAGCCTACCAGCAGAAATTTTTGCGAGCTTTCAAATGCAGTTTATGATTGAGTTAGGTGCTATTTCTTCTTCAGTGTGGCTAAATAGTGTATATCCAGACATGAGATTTTAAATAGCTACATCTGAGACATTCCCTCATCATTTTCTTTGTCTGACACGACAGCAAGGGCCCTTGCATCATCATTCGGTCTGCATTCTTGGGTGGCCTATTCAGCTGTTTGCACATAAAGTTCAAAGGTTGTCTTTTCAGATGTGGAATCAATAGCATTAAGTGGGAACACATTTTTAACTGTATGGCAGGTTTTTGTGGGGACATTTCTCATGTTTGGTCAGTAATCTTATATTAGTGTCAGCAATGACTCCTGTTGCTTTTCCTTTATTTTTGTCCTCTCCTTCATTTGCAGCAGCTAGCAGATATTTTAGGTGCTAAAGGTGAATAAAGATTGTTTCTGAATTAACTTACACTGACAAGCTGGGACAGGGACACACATTATCATCCCAGCAGCTGCATTTGGATGACGACAAGAGCAAAACAAATGTCTAACTTTTAGGCCCTGCACATTTGATCTTGAAGAATCTGAATAAACGGAGTTTCTGCACAATGTGAGATGAACACAAATGGCATCTCCAAAGGAGAACGCATGTGCAGGGGCATGCGTTTCCCACAGGACAAATAGCAGCGATACATATTTGTGCCGTTGTTTTGTGCCCCAGGGTACACCCCTGCAGGCAAGTTCTGGCGCTCACCAAATTGGCCCGGGTGGGGTAGGGGAGGCTCAGGGCAGCACCTGTCCTGGCCCCAGCAGCGTTACCTGGGGCAGCAGTGGCACCAATCCAGCTGCATGGAGCCTGGCCAGCAACTGGAGTGTGGCTCTGGATGGCCAGGCTCTGTTTCTGACAGCACATGCTGCTGCCATGTGCACCACGCTGTTTTTTCCCCACAGCTTTTTTTTTGACACTGGGATCTCCCAGGGTCAAATTTTGGCAGCATGCTGCAAATCAGCAATGCAGTGAACGGGTGCACATGTGCTGTGTGTGGCTTGTGGCACCTCAAACAGCTTTGAAGCACTGCAAACCGCATGTGCGCCCTTGTCTGGACGTGCCCAGATCCTTTCAAGTTAGCAACTCATGGCAACTTTTACTTTGACTTTAGAAAAATTCCTTGTTTTCTCAACTTTAGTCCCATGAGTCCAGATCCTCAAATCAGTCACCACTAATTGCAGTGGGACCTAGGTATTTAAATAGGAGTTATATGCCTAAATACATTTATGGGCTTTGGTTCCTACAGTTTACTTCATCTCTGGGTCAGATTAAGCCTTGTACTGATGTTTGGCAGTCACTTAACACTAGCAACCCGTTTTCAGTATTAAACAGCAGCTTTCATATTTCTCATATGCGTGACTAACACATTGAACAATGAAGACAGAAATAAGATGCCTTTACCTAGAACCATGCAATCCAGCTGACCTGAATACTTTCCAGAATGTCTACATGCTAACGAACCTAGTCCTTTAACCAGTCACAGCTCCACACACTCATTTTTCTTCCTCCCCTAATAATTATTGGTTCATTCACTACACCCATCTGCTTAATCTCTAATGCCCCATCCATTTCCATTTCTTTCCAGGCTTCAGAGCAGAACTACAGTAGTGTACTCTTTTCAAGCAGATATTGCAATAATATTGATATTCGAAGAATACTGATGTTCTCATCCCCTCCCTTTTGACTTTTAGAGTAGTTATTTTTTTTAATTACAGATTAATTTCAATTTAAATTAATCCAGAATGCTATTATGTTCATGCAAGAGTTCAAAATATATCAGGAAGGACAAAAAATTAAATAAACGGACACCCTTATTTCTCCTGCCCACCAAGGAACTCAACTGGATTGCATTTATTTTAGAATTCCCCCAGGTTTTACGTACCCTTGGACTATGCTCTGCATGTCTGCAACCTTGCAAGACCCGCTGGCCGTGGCGGTTCACCGGCGTTTCAGTATCTGCAATGAACATTACAAAGAGAAAGATGGGGTGCTGCTGTGGATGCACCATTGAACGGATACAGGCTTCACCAGCTGAGAGAAGGGAGGGAAGAGGGCAGGAAAATTCAGAAAATTAAGAGCAAGATCAGCTCATAAATCATCTTCCAAAAGGCCCTTGAATCATCTACCTCCCTCATTTAAGAGCACACAGGTCTCAGAAGTTATTGTTGCTCCAGGCTGGTCCAGGCTACCATTCGGTACCACCTGAATACGGGGAAATTAACTGTCAACCAGGGAGCAGCCTTCATGGTTGTGGCATTTCTGTGCACCATCAATGGTGAAAGTCCACTCCAGTAAGTTAGGGGTTGCAATCAGGATTTCGGCATCTTTACAAGACAGTAACTCAATATTTGCCAGTCAGTCTCACTGACCACAGCAGGTATTCAGATTGATGACAGTGATATGCCAGGACATTAAGGGCACCCTTATTTCAAAACTGTGTCTGCCTAAGGATTCCTTGTTTTTACACTTAAAATCTGGGTGTCAGCATGTAGCTCTGAGCCTCGAAGCAGTTAGTAGCACATCAGCCCTAACATACCCTCCATTTTTCTTTTAAACAGCAGATTTCATTTCACTTTCATGCACCATCATTTCTTCCAGCACGAAAAAATGGACACCTGCCACCACAGTCTCTCTTATTACATATATCCATGTTGCCAACTGTCTCCTCTCAAAGGACAAAACCGCAGCCTGTGAATGTCACATTTCACGAGAAGAGCTTGCTGCTTTCCTTAAGAATCAAATGGGCAGGTTCCTCTGAAACTATTAGACTCATCTCTGTCTGAACGTGAGCTCAGAGGTGGTAGAGAATGATGAATGTCAATGTATCCAGTGGGGGAAAAACTGCCCATTGTAATGACAAAGTGATTCGTGCTGGTCCACATCTATTTAATATCCTCTTCCATTATTTGGAAGTGGGAGTAAGCAGTGTTCTAATGAAATTTTCAGATGATATTAAATTGGGAGGAGCTGTGGACACCACTGAGGATGGAAAATAATACAAGCAGAGTTGGAGAGCTTAGAAATATGGACAGAAAATAAGAAAAGGAGATTGAAAGAAAAGAGGCAAAAATAATCCACACCCAAAACATACTGGAGGCTGCTCACAGCAAGAGGAGAAACAATGCCATGGCCTTGGAAGGACTGACTTTGAGAGAAAGAGCATGTCAGACTAAAGGACAGCTAGGATGGGTAAAGTGACAACGATTTAGCAAAATTCCACCTGTGACCTACTGATCTGGTCCTCACAGCAAGGCTAAAGCCAGGAAACACTGGGAATCACAAGAAACGCATCTCAAGACTTCTCCAGCTAAATTCCCAGTCTTGAGAGTTTCAAATGGGACGGGGTCCTTAATGGAAGATGCACAGGAAGGACAGACAGGGAGAGGCAGCAAGTAGGAAAGAAGAGTTGCTGAAGTTTTTCTGCAAACCCATCAGTGAAGATACCAGACCAAGAGAAAACCATATAACTACTTATTAAGATTTCATGAATAAAAAAGAAGAGTAAAAAAAGTCAGGAGAGGTACCATTGTGTAGAAGGAAAAGGAGGTTGAAAGGAAATAGGCAAAAATCATTCTGAACACCTTTGTTCAATGGGAGGGAGGAACACAAGGAAGAATAAAAGTTGGAGAGACCTAGAAGTGATATAAGACAGGAAATTAAATAGGATATGGCTGCAAGAAAAAGAGTGATGTGAAAAGATCTATACAGAGATTTCTGCACTGAGATACATGGGCTCTGCTCCCTTGGCAGCTGGTAAGAGTGGTACACAACTTGTACCTTGAACAGAAATGCTCAGAACATGGGAAGCATTTTTCGAAAAAGTTTCCAAAGGAGACCCACCCCCGCCCCTCCAACCAAAAATGCCATATTGGCTGAGACCTGAATCCACCTAGCCTAGTGTCCTGTCATCTGGATCCCTAACAGTTAGAGACTGGCTACAGCAGTGGTGCTCAACCTTTTGGCCCTATGGGCCAGATGAGGTATATGGGGCTGATCTGTGGCTGGATCAGACCCTGCATGCTGGGATCAGGCCCAGGGCTCCATGCTCCCTCGGCCCGGTCCTGTGCACTGGGATCAAACTCCAGAGGTGCACACAGCCTTTGCATGGTCCCAAACACCAGGATCAGGCCCTGTACCACCCTGCACTCCTGACCTGGCATACAGGGCCACGGCCCACAGAAATCCCCCTGGAGAGCCCTGCAGGTTGGATGACAAGGCGCCAGGGGCTGGATCTGGCTTGTGGGCTGGAGGCTGAGCACACCTGGGCTACAGCAATGATGCATGAAACGGATCATCCGTTCCAGAATTTGTTAGCATCAATTCTGACATCTCTGTATTTCTAGTTATCCATCTAAACGTCGAATCCCTGCTTTAACTTGACTAAGTTCACGCTTTCAATGTCTCAGGAAACACAAACAAAATTCTAGAGCTGGAAAAGCTGAAAACTGCAGCTTTTAATAACCAAACCCTAGCAGGGTTTTTTTGGTTTTTCTTTGAAAAAATATGGAACCCTTCCCCCAAAAAAATTATCAAAGAAACTGAAAGCCAGTTTTTGTTGATAAAATGATTTGAACAAAATCATTCGATGGGTTCTATTGATAATCTAGTACAGGGACAGAAGACAGGCTCAAAGGTCCTTGGCGCTATGATGGTTTATGCCAGTAGAGAATTCAATCCTTGTTCTTTCAGGTCCTTATCATTCAGTGTATGGCAGGAAATGCAGATTCCAGTTAATTAAAACTCCTGTAGACACTGCTCTCCAAGAACACACCTTTATTTTAGGTTGCACCTGTTCTCCAGCATCTCTAGAAGCTGATGAAGAATACATCATCTTTTTTTTGCTACTTTTTAGTTGGTCTAATAAAAGTATCACCCTCTGAACCAAGAGTTTTGTATTTCTCTTTTTCTCAAACCAACACGGCTACAAAATAGATCTCTGAAACATGGAAAATGTTGTACTTTAGCCATTTTTGAAAAAATATACTTCATTACTAATCAAGAAAGGATTTCTGCACCTCCCTGCCTGCTTCTATCTGACACCTCCAGGGACTAAGACAGCTTTATCTGCACATCACAGAGCAACTCTCATAAAAGGGTTCTCAGAGACCCAGGGGAATACATGTCCAGCCTCAGCTTCCCCTGTGCAAAATGGAGTTTATTGTCTACCCAAAAGGCCTTTTACAATCTTTCTGCTCCTCAGCCTGAAGAAGGGTGCATGTGCCTGAAAGTTTGCAAAGAAAGAATTTTTCTGCTACTTTTTAATTGGTCTAATAAAAGGTATCACCTCTGAACCAAGAGTTTTATATTTCTCTCATCCCGCAATACCATTTACAGTTGACTTTTTTCACTTTCTATAGCATAACTACATTAAGGCTTGTTGAGGGAAGCAGTTCCTCGATTTCTTGACTCTTAGTAAGAGTAGTTAGTCATACTGACCTACCTAGAATTACTTACATGCTTACTATTCAAAATACGTGCAAGGGTTTTGCTGAAGCAAAAGCTTCATTAGGTATCAACTGCAAAACATTAAATTTACAGAGCAATTCTTTGCCGGCTTACAACAACTTTATACTAGCTGCTAATAGAGTTGCTTCTGATTTACTTTGGTGCAAGTAGAAAGCGAGTCATGCCCATCATATATCGTCTTTTCCATGTTGAAATAGAGATTTCATAGGATTTATCATTTCTAACCAGATCCCTCTGGCTCATCCCCTTTTACTGTCTGTAAGGTAACCCATATACTTTAATTGCTTGAATTCTAGACTGCAGACAGAACGTATTCCCAGGTACGACATACTGAACCAGTGGTTGACATTCTCCACATGACATGTCACTGTGCCACTTCATGCGGTTTTAAATAATCTCTATTTTAGACCACAGAACTGCCTTGTGTTAACAGGGCACTCCTGCCAAAGAAATGCAGGGCTGGTAGGTCCTTCAGGTTCTTTTATAATGGGCAAATCTTTAATAGTCTGACTGGTCCAAATTCCTACTAATGATCAGGTCTTGGCATTGCTATGATACATTACTTAAATTTATCAGAACAGATCATTCCTTGAAGAATGCTAACAAGGCAGAGAGTATTTAGTGCTTACTCTTAATGTTACCAATCACCTTAGTCAGCATAGCTCCATAACACAGCTGATTTTCTGAATACTCCTAAATCCGACTGAAATCAGTGGGTAAAATTCTGGCTTTATTGAAATCACTGGTAAAGCTCACATTGACTTCAATGACAAGGATTTCACCCAATGCAACCCAGTGTCCCAGTTGGAGATTGCACTCCAGGGGAGTACCAACTCTCACTTCACCCCTGGAAACGCAAGCCACCGTCTCCTCGCCTACCACATTAAAAGGTATCAGATCATTTGCTTTATTCCAGCCTGTCTTTCTAACACGTGCTGGGATGGCATACAGAACCTGACAATAAACCGATAAAGTTGAAGTTACAAACATGCATTGGCTCCTTCAACCTCTACTGTGATGGAATTTAAACATTCTGGCAAAAGAAATGTCTCCAGGGAGAAAAAAGAAAAAAAAAGGTTTCAGAATTTTAAGCTTTAAAAAAGCAAGCTGTTAGAGGATAAGGAGGAGTTCAAGAGGGTCAGAGCACTGATGCCTGGAGATTTTCAGGAGGTCTGTGTTGGCTTAATAGGAACTTAGTCCAGCCTTTTTTCTTTCTTCATAAAAGGAGAAGCATTACCTACAAAATAAAGAAAGAAAGAGGCTCTGGTGCTTTGAAGCTTGTTAAGAGTGTTCACCTACTGGGAAAGGGAGGAAAAGGAGACAGCTGGAAAGAGTAGACAGTGCATTGCAAAGTGAGCTGCTGTTGGCTCTGCAAGGCCAGCAGGATTTTCTCTGTCTAGTTTAACAAGTTGTTCATCTAATCCAAAGGTTATATCCTTGCAGCTGAACAAAATGTCTAGCTCAAGTCAAAGTTCCTTGGGTTTCTGCAGAAGTTCCCTAAAACAACAGCTAAAATAAGAGCAAACCAGCAAACAAAGGGAGATGACTCTAACGGCGCGTCCAGACAAGAGTGGATGATTGTTTCCCCGGGAAGAAGTAGCAGTGGCACACCTTGTGCCACTGCTACTTGTCCCTGGGGCATGCCCGTGCCATGCACACTCTGACGCATGGCAGGTTACCCTGGGTGAGGCAGGGGAGGCTGGGGCCAGCAACTGTGCTGGCCCTAGCAGCCTTACCTGGGGTCCTGGGAGCCTCCCTGTGCTGCAGCCGTGGCAGGAAGCCTGGCCAGGAGCTGGAGTGTGGCTCCAGGTGGCCAGGCTCCAGTTTTGGGTGGCATGAGCTACCCCACTTTTTTTTGGCATGGGATTTTTTGACCCCAGGATCTCCTGGGATCAAGAACCCCCCCACACCAGCGCTGCAAAGTAGCAGTGCGGAGAACACCTGCATGCGTGTTCTGTGCCGCCACATACCGCACATCTGCTCTCATCTGGATGCGGCCCAAGAGTTGGAGCTTGATTCTAGTCTCACTAATTCAGTGTAATTCCATTAGGTCACCCTCATCGATGCCAGCAGGAAGGGCACCAGCAGCCGTCCACATACCTGTAACTGAACTGTCATTGTCTCCTACCTCTTGCACACCAAGTAGATGGGCTTCTTCTCTCTTCCTCTGAAAAAAAATACATCTGATTTGTTAAATTAGGGATGCAAAACTCACCTGCATTTATGTATCCAGGCTGATTATTAAAAAAAAACTGACCGAAGATTTTGGCTGCTTGGGTTTCTGGTACCTTAAAAGGAAATGCCTTATAGAAATAGCTCAGAATCTGCCTTTTGAACACCAGGCCCTTTTAAGGTCCCTCGAGTTGGAAACCAATAAAGCAAGACCTCACAATCCACTTCTGATCATTTCGACCCTCATTAGCAGGTGCTGTTACTGCAATTATGCATGCAGATTAGGAAACTGCACCTGCACACTGTTAATTGTGGTCATTATCAACCTTTGTAAGGTGCTACCCAACAGCACAAATTATTTCCACTTGCCTTTTCAATTGCTAAAGCTTAATTTCTTATAGTTCCTTCAAACGTAGCACCACAGGACTGGCAGGGGCCTGCCGGGCCATTGTGTCCTGTCCCTTGCATTTGTATGTAACCATTTGTCAAAAGGGTCCACAAGCCTGTCCACTCCAACCTCTCGCATATCCTGGCCACCGAGCATCTAATGGGGAAAGGGGGAACAGGACCTATGACATACCACGCATAAAGAGAACAACTAGGGTTCACTGCTGAGTCCTGCCTTTGTGCTACAGCTTGAACAGCCAGCTGTGGATTCTCCTCATATACAGAGCATCCCTGTGTAGCAAAAATAGCCTTTCACCATTCCCATCCCATCTACCGGAAGAAGATAAAATGGAGGCAAGAGACGACGTGCTTGGCAATTTCTGGTTGGTGGTGACCCCTTTGCAAATCGCTGTACACAGACCAAGTTTACGGGACTCTCAATTTGCACTAAGGAACATCCCTCATGCGTTTTTAGCAGATACCTCACCTCTGCCAAGTCCAGCAAAGATTTGGCACAAGGATAACCAAATTCCTATATTTTAAACCAGTTCAGGTTTGAAGCTCTCTAGATCAAATACTCTTTTTTCCTGTGTTTATGCAGAACCAGCTCAATGAGTTCCTGGCCCACACAGGAGGCTAGCTGCTGCTACCACAATACTGTTTCACTAAAATTAATTTGGGCAAACAATTGTTTCAGTAAAAGTAGTTTAACATTCTGGAATTGCTACTGGTGGAAGGGATTTGCTCACCTGAATTCTTTTCCCAAAGGCATGCTTTACAAGTGCAAATCCACCACATTTTTGGACTTGGATTGAATTATTTAGCAGAACAGCAAAATATGAGAAGGAACTGCCAGAGTTTGCACCACAGACTGGCACAAAGACAAATAAATGCAAGATCTGTCTGGTCAGGATGATGCTACATGCTGATATGCCACAACTAAATGATGAGGTTGTCCTTATTTGGTCCAACATGGCTGATTTCTTGAACATCTTTCATGATGATTTCTTGTGCAATGGACTCTGACAAAAATAATAATACAATTCCTCCCTTACTTGCTGTAGTATCCTTAATCCAATGATACTGAAGTACTCTTCTAATACCATGCTTATTTGGGAAAATATTCACAGATCGCTGTATTATTACCACCTCTCAAGGGTTTTGTGAAACTTATTTAATGATGTTTGAACAGTTGTTATTAGTGAGGTCATACTACCCATCATTTATGAGCCTTCATTGTAGCTGAAAAAATGTTGGCAAATCCTAAAAGTATCATGATTTTTAGCCCAAATGATTCTTCCAAAGAAGCAGGCTAGAGAGTGAGTTATTTGGTAGTCTGTATTCACTCCGTGCCGCTAGTTGTATCCCTGTTCAGAAAGTTCAGTCACCCAGTTAGAGACCAGAAACACTAATGTGTAACATTGGGACAATGCATGAACCGCTGAAATTTGTCTGCACAAGCTACTCAGAGATAATTTGTGAACAACAAATATATACAGCACCAAGAAAATCAGGACACATTTTCCAGATAATAATTTAAGCAGCTTTTGTCATTTATGATGGTATTTGACTTACAGACGGACACACTAAAACCCCAAATCACACAAGAGAGCAGCGTAGCTTGAAAGAGCATGTCTATACCATGGCAGTGGTGTGCCCCTGCTAAGCTGTTTCTAAACATGCCCCAGACCACCTGCACGTACCCTGGAAACCTGGAAGTGTAGGAGAGGCCTCTCAAGGGAGTCCTGCTTGGTCTCCATCATCCTTGAAAGCAGCCACTGGAGATGACCCTGGAGAAGTCACACCAGTGTGCCTCTGGGTTTAGAGCCTATTAGAGGCAGTGAGTGATGGGGTGTCTGCAGGAATCCCCCCATGGTATGGCAGATAGAGCAGCTCCGCCACTGGCAGAAAGGCATCAATATAGACAGTCGGTATCTTAACCCAACTGCAAGGTAAGAACATGAAGGTAGTCATGGCAGCAGCTCCCTCCCCACATTCCTAGTAATAGGAAGGGTAAGATTACACATTAGAGGTAGCAGGTGCTAATTCTAAGGGAAGTTAGTTTGACTTAAGGTTAACAAGTGCTAGTGAGCAGTCACCCCCTCCCCTAATGTGCACTACACAGACCTGCCCCTAGAGGGCGGGTGAGTGTGCAAGTGCTGCGTGACCGCCCTGCTCTATGGCTCTAGCCACATGACTGGCTGGGAAGAGAGGCAAAGGGCCCCCCCATGCCTCTTGGATCATGTGATTTCCACTCCCCAAATCACACAGCTGCCCCCATCAGTCCCCTGACCCTCCCTCCACTCCCCCAGTTGGCCCCTCTACCGCTTGATCACTGGCTTTCTACCCCAATCAGCCCAAGGTCAGTGGAACCAGAGGATTCCCCATCCCTGCTTGCTCTTAGGCTCCCTGCAGCCTACACCACCCCAGCCCACCAAGATCCAGCCCCTGTCAGGCTCTGTGGCTGCATGGCAGCTCCTTGCCACCCCTCCAGCCCTTCCTCTCTGCTCCTCCTTGACTCGTGGGGCCCAAAGCGGGCTGGATCTGAGTGCACAGGCTTGGCATGGTCTGCAGAAACCCCATGAGCAGACAGGGAGTGGGAACTTCCCACTGTCACCTCCACTGCTCTCGGGCTGGCAGGGCAGTGATCTGCATGTGGAGGGCCTGATGTGGGGCAGAGAGGACAACTGGGGTGAAAGGCAAGCAATCTGAGCATGGAGGGACGATTTGGGGGGTAAAGCAGTCAGCAGCCCAGCAGCTCCCAATCCTCTGCCCTCTCCAATCCTGCCTCCCTTCACCCTTTCTCTACACCCCCCTGCCCCTCTTCACCCTTTTTCCTTCCTCCACACACACCCCATCCTCACCCACCTGTTGCCTGGCTGTTCCTAGCTGTGAGTCCAGGGCTGTAGAGTCTTGGATGATAGCTAATCTACCTGGAAGCAGTGCCTCCTGGGATACTGGAGGATTGCAAACTGGTGGTTTTATCTCAGTTGAACACCCAGAAGTTCATTTAACTTGAGCTCGGTAGCACAGCTCAAAAGTGGCACAACTTTAAAATACCTAGAGGGCACTGTGGATGAGCCTTAAATGTGTGATTGGTTAAAACTGAAGTGCTTTTAACATGGTATAATTATAATATGTAATCTCACTCTAATAATGTGATGGTAGGGAATTTAAGGTGACTGCCCATGTAGACATAGCTGCAGCAGCAGAGTATCTAAACACTAACCATATAGTAAAGACATATGGGTCCTTACTTTGCCGGTTCTCTACATTACCCAAAAAAACTGAGATAGCAGGGGGTTTTCCCGCATGTTATTGCATTTCCTTTATTTATTTATTTTGCACAGTCTTGTACTTATTGTACGCATAAGGTTCCTTTTGAAAGTTAACCTCAGCCAAGGACCACTGGAAACAACACTAATGTACATGGCCCCACTATATCCCCTTATATAAGAGGCATCTGCTGACTTTCAAAGCTCAGGCAGGTCTCCGACTGATGACAGAGCCTGGAACAGCATGCACCAAATTGAATTCTCCTTTTTTAGTTTGGCAAAATACTAGCTTGCTTTCTAAAATACGAGTGTTGCATATTTACAAGCTAAAACTATATAGGTTATAAGAAGTTGCTGCATAAATCCTAGTGGCCTTGGAAAATTAATGCTTTGTTGTAAGTAAAGTTGAAGTTACTCATGTTATCTCACTCTATCAATAGCAAGTACATTAACATTATCTAGTGTCTGCAAGCACACTATTAATTTACCTTGTACTGTCCCAATAGAGGCAAAAGAATTGTTCAAGGCAATGAGGCGTATCCACTTCCACTCCTTGGGACAGAGTTACTTCCAAATAATCAATATTAATGTAGTGAAGGGAGGGCAGAGAGGAAAAAGATCCTCAGCCTGACTGATTTATCAGCTAAAGTCACATCACTGTGCAGCAAGATGCTGAAGAGGCTTTACTAGACTGAAAGGAGACTAAATGGTTTATCAAGGATACAGGCTCTGTCATAATATCCTTCCATACAGAATTAATAGGCTACTTCACAGCCAAAAAACTGTCAGACGTAACACTTCCCCTTTGAAATAGAGACTTTTTTGGTCATATAAAAATTTGGTGAAGTCCTAAGTATACATGCTCTCTTCAAAGGAAGAAAATTGATTTTCAGAAAAGCAAGTTTCTTTCTCCTCTAAGAAAGACTTGTTGCCTGGACATCAGAGAAACAAAGAGACACATGGATCTGACTGGGAGGGGGGGAAAGATTGGCACAAGGTAGAAAAATGAAGCAGTAGTTAAAAACACATTTTTAATGTAATATAATCTTCAATCTTTTTTTAATAATGAGAAAGCAATTACCATCTAATGGCTTATTGTCCTTTTTGACCTTCAGCAAGAAGCAGTGGGATGTTGCTTTTAAAGTTCTGTCTTGATAGCAAGTACCATAGCCTTTAAATAGGTTGAAGTCAGAGAGGGCTGGAAATGAATGCCCTTCAAGCATACTGCAGCATTTCTAAAACATTTGGTCCTTGCTATCTGGAATAGCATGTGCTCCTGCATTAAGATTTAGAACATATTCACAGAAAAACTGAGCCAAAAGTTTAAAAAAAAACACCCAAAAAACAGTCATGACTCAAGTGGTAACAAGAAACCAAATTCCTTTTTTCCATACGGCTAAGGAGAATAAAAGATTGATCTACCTAGTTAATGACTGTAAAACAGAGAAATTGGCTAAGTTACCTCCCCACCCATTCCTAGCTGTTATACCAAACTAAAAGGAGTTACAAGACAATAAAAGAATGCATTCAACTCAGGTTTCCATGTATACAATTATTATATGAGAAACTACCACTGTATGACAGTCAAACTGGTAATCAAATGGGACTAACAAAAAAAGGGAAGACAATGGATTCAATCTCATGAGATGCTAAGAATTCTAGCTCTGGTTCCTCAAAGCACTGAAGTGTTGACTCTACTTTGAGCCCAGAGGAAATCCTAGTGACTTCTGTGCGTATGGTTAAGTTCTTGGCTGGGTTGAAATCAGAGCACTCCCCATCTTGCAGGTTTGAGCCACACAAAAGCAATGTAATTAAAGATGACATCTTTGTACATACATATAGGAAAAAGAAAGGAGAGGCTTTCATTCTCTTTTCTGCATGATACTCCTTTAAATACAGGTGAGACTCCCCTCTTGAAACCTGTGGGACACTGCCCATTTTGTGCTCCAGTTCAGCTGATGAGCATTATGAAGGGAGTCACCCTGCCCTCTGTCTCACTGGGACTTGATGATCGTTCTTTATTTTTCTGTTTGCCATAAACTGGAGAGACGGCAATCCAGGGTGCAGAGTGCACACTTTGTTCCTCGTGTATGGAAAAACACAACCAGGATTGGCCAGATACCTGAGAGGTTTACAAAGCTGGAAAGAGTAGACTTAATGAGGATGAAAGAAGGGGTTATAACTAGGAGTAATGGGATGATATTAAATAAGAGAAACAGCTCAGCAACCGTCAGGAAATGTTCTTTGGCAGTGAGACGTCTTCAGCTGTGCAATACACTCTCAAATATCTGGTGTTACATTATTTGGAAAATTATTTAAACTACTGTGGAAAATATATGCCCTGGGTTAGATGACCTCATAGTTTTTTCCATCTTTAACTTCTAGATAGCAGATAACTGTTCATTGCTATAAATCCATACCGCCTAACTCATTTCTGGGGTAACTTACTTAAAGATATCAGGGATACACATTAGCCCTTTCTATGGGAGGGAAAAGTATTAGAGACCCTGGGGGAAAGATACAGAAGCAGCAACTGAGTTTTTGGTAAGCGAGATTAATTCAACTAAGCTTCACTGAAACAGTATATGCGGGCAAGAGATAATTCCCATTCTCTCTGGTTTCACAGAAATTACACCCCAACAAAGCTCCTCGGAAGGTTATCCAGTTACAAATGTTACACTAACAGAATAATTTGTCATTGGCTGAGGGCATGTCACAGTTTCCAGCTGCTTCTGAGCCTTTCTCAAATTAATTTAACCATAAGGAGAACTGCAGAGACAAAACTTCCATGAATATATTACAATTTAAATTCCTATTTAATAAGAAAACTTAATTGAAAGTATTATGTAAGCATTATTGAACTTACAACCGGTGCCATATAGACACATATTTATTTATCCATGTTGCTAACAGTCATTTCAATTATTGAAAATTTAAAAAAAGTAAAAATCTAGCTTGCCTTTCACCACTCATCTCATGCTTTTTGATCTTCCCTGGTGATTACGGGTGCATCCTATCTCACTTCGCACACTTAAATAGCAATTCTCCAGGTGTGTAACTGCCATTTGTGGTACTTGTACATAGTTTGCAATCCTACTTCCCGTGCAGTGTGGGTATGTAAGCTGCCACATGACTTCTGAATGTGTGTAGGAGGTTTTGCATTGGCCAGGCAGGTATGTGGCTCTGTGCATATATATATTGGGAAAACATATGGCATGACAGTCAACCTGACGAAAACCCAAGGCTACCATAATAATGGCTTCATCAAGAAAGAACTCTCCTGGAAATGAAGATGTAATCTAAAAATGAGGAAATCAGAATAAGCCTGTAGTCTGGATGGCATAGAAGATATAAAACCACAGTGGCGGACAGGCGGGTGGGTTTGTTGGTGGTGCAGTCAGACTCGTGTTTTATTCCTCTTCCACTCAAAGTTTAAAACAAAGCAAACTGCCCAGTGGGGACAGCTGCATTTCTATTCAGACAGAGCTGAGGGAGGCAACTGACTCCATGTTTCATTATTATCTACTTGATTTCTGCTAATTTCTTCACTTCATAGGTGTTAGCAACCCTTGATCTTCCACTAATCAAGCCATCCCTTTTTCTACAATTATCCTGTCTGTTATCTACTCCTGGTAATATTTCTCTGATCAACCCCAGTATGTCCAACACAAGCGTGCCTTTAC
This sequence comes from Alligator sinensis, assembly GCF_000455745.1. Taxonomy (NCBI): domain Eukaryota; kingdom Metazoa; phylum Chordata; order Crocodylia; family Alligatoridae; genus Alligator; species Alligator sinensis. The sequence continues at coordinate 2,784,179 of NW_005842014.1, forward strand.
CTAGGAACTTGTAATGGGTGGCTTTGTCCTAGGGGACTTGAATCTGCAAATAAATCAGAGACAGAGTGAAAAGGCAGGGCTGAAGGCAGGCTGAGCTGTGCAGTGGTGCAGCTGTCAGAGGAAGGAGGGAGTAGCAAAGGTGAAGTGAAGAGGTAAATAACTGCAATGGCCCTTTCCTAGATTATTCATTGTAGTAGGTGGTGGAGGCTGTGGGAGGCTAAACCGATAATGCAGCCAGGGCAGCATAAAGCTGGGCATAGGCAGATCCAAAGGTGTTGGCCATCCTGGTTACGGGTGCTGCAAAGAGCTGAAGTGAGTCCTACTCCACAACCAACAGCTTGTTTCAGTATGCTGAGGGTGGAAGGCAGTAGCTTTTAGTTTCTTCTTAAGTGAAGAAAAGTGTGTGGTCTGTTGTGTGATGATGCACCACACCACCTACATCACGCTTTGCAAAATCCTACATCTGATCATGCAAGGCCATATGGAATAGATTAGATAGGCAGCAAGCTTAAGCACCATGATTTTTCTTTTTGAAACAGAATGGAGAATTCCCCATTAGCTTTTGTGTCTAATATCTTATATTGAACTTTTGTCCCCAGAAAGGTCACTCTCAGGGCCAGAACTTCAGCTGGTGTAAACTGACCTGGGTCTAGTGAAGTCTTAGCTCTTGGGCCAAGTACAGACATTCAAAAAGCCCAAGCCTGAATTGATTAAACCTTTACAAGGCTGGGGGTCTCATGGGCCATGGAGGTGGTTTAAACCCCACTCTCTCCTGAGCATGCTGGCCTATATCCCCACCCCTCCACTCCAGTGGAGGAAAAACCTGGCAGGGGCTGCTCGGACCCAGCCAGGTAGACCGAGTATGTTCTCAGCTCGGTTTCCCACCCCCACCCCCTTGTCAGCCAGCCTTCACTGCTATGGCTAGAGAACAGAGGGATGGGGCCAACTCTGCTCTGCAGACAGCAGAGCTCAGGCCAGCCCAGGACTGCAAAGCATCCTGGGATACTGGGGGACTCTGACACTCCCTCCACTTCATTTAACTTGAAGCAGGAAGGGTTATGGCTGGGGCAGAAGTTCAATAAAACAGTTCGACCTAAATCAGTTAAGTCTGATACTACATTCAACCAGGTTTATCTTAAACCAGTTTTGAACATTTTAAAACTGGTTTATGTTCAGTGAACGTCTGTTCTGTTACAGGTTTAAACCAGTTTCTGATCCCTTAAACCGGTTTTTGTGTAACTTCTGTCCCGAGCCTTGGTGTTCAAAACCTCCTGAATGCTTGGGGTCAAGCTAGAGAGCATGAATTTAAGGGACATTAGGCTTGGTACTTGTGGGAAAAGGGTCCTGAGGAAACACGAAGATGTACTGATTATAGTAATGGATAGATGAACCAGAAGAAAGAAGACTAGAATGCCTACTCCTTCCATAACTTTGCCTTATCATGAAATCATGAACAAATATATTTTCCCCTTCCCATTTTTCCTATTCATTTACCTGTGAAGAAGTACCAACATATCACAAGAAAGCCTGATTTCATCCTGTTTCTATCACAAATGTAAACACACAGTACCAAGAATCCTGTAAAGGCCATGAGAATGATGATCTGAAGTCTGTGACTTAGTGAGATTGAGGGACTCCAGAGAACCCTTTAGATAATTTGGGTGCTTGCTAAAATGAATCTGAATGTGGCTGGGTTCATAGATTCATAGATTCATAGATGTTAGGGTCGGAAGGGACCTCAATAGATCATCGAGTCCGACCCCCTGCATAAGCAGGAAAAGGCCCTTAACCATATGAGTGGCCCTTCTCTGGACCCACTCCAGGTTATCCGCATCCCTCTTGAAGTGCGGCGCCCAGAATTGCACGCAGTACTCCAACTGCGGTCTGACCAGCGCCCGATAGAGGGGAAGTATTACCTCCTTGGACCTATTCATCATGCATCTGCTGATGCACGATAAAGTGCCATTGGCTTTTTTGATGGCTTCGTCACACTGCCGACTCATGTTCATCTTGGAGTCCACTAGGACTCCCAGATCCCTTTCCATTTCTGTGCCACCCAGCAG
>NW_005842014.1:2787789-2790120 GCF_000455745.1 Alligator sinensis
ACAGCCACCCTTCCTGGGCTCCCATCTCTTCAAAACTCCTACTCTGCAGTGCGTCCTTGACTAATCGCCTGAGTTCATTGAAATCAGCTTTCCTAAAGTCTAGCACTTTCACCCTACTAGTTACCTTACCCACTCGATGTCTTATGGTGAATTCTATTATTAGGTGATCACTGTCCCCCAGATGGCTACCGATCTGTAGGTCCCCTACCATGTCATCCCCCGTTGCCAATACCAGATCCAGTATGGCATTCCCCCTAGTGGGACCGTGTACCTCCTGTGTCAGGTGGAGGTCCTGTACACAGGTTAGAAACCTGGGTGAACGGTGGGACTTTGCTGTCTGTGACTCCCAGCAGATGTCCGGGTAGTTTGGGTCCCCCATGACTACCGCCTCTTTAGCTTTTATGGTCTCCGAGAGTTGCCTCAGGAGCCCCGAATCTCCTGAGGCAACTCTCCTGGGTTAAGGAAGTTGTATGCACCAATCCCCTCCCCCACAGTCTGTGAGACCCCTAATGGCAATTGTTGTCTAGATCAAGTTCTAGTATGAATGAATTCTGTTCTATGCAGATCATGAAGCTTGCCCATTGAACTGCAATGCAAGGAAACAAAGATTTCATTCATTCACAGAAATAATTCATATAAAAGTAGAAGAACCCACTAGAGCGAAGAATAATGAAGCTTGAAGAAAGAACAATCTAGACTTACTATGTTTACTCAAATAAAAGATGATCATGATTATAAGACAACCCTCCAATAATTAAATTAGATACATGGAAAATGTATAAATTTGTTATAATTTTCAAGGTATATAATCTAATTATTGGAGGTTTGCTTTGAATTTGTCCCCCTCCTATTGCTATAGCATGGGGGAAAAAATCTGGGAGGTCAGGTAGCCCCTTTGCTTTCTGTTTCCACCCAACTTTTCACCCAGCAGCCGCTTCCCCATCTCCTGCCTGTCATACCCTAAACTCGCTGAGCTCATGGATGTGAGGCACAAACTTGAAAACAATGATCTTCAAATTAAACATGGCTGTAGTAATTTGCAATGGGAACCCATATACTTAGCTCATTCAGAATTGATTCATGTTACCTTTTTTTGAAGCAGCTGCAAGTTTTAGCACAGGTACTCCATAAACACACATTTAAGCAGCACTTTGGTACCTACATATATGTAGAACAAACTATGTATGATATTAGGCCAAAGCTAAAGGCTAAAGCCAAAAATTTACCACATGCTTGAGAGGGACCCCACCAGGGTCAACAGCATTTCTAGCCATGGTGACCCCACAGCTCAGAACTGCTTAGTCTATGTGTGTACTCCAGATATTGCTCCCCCATCCCTAAAGGATCCATGTGCTAATTAGCCCCCTGCCACTCATGACTGGAACCTGGTGTACTTGTTACAAGTCCTGGGATCCTCCAAAAATTTATATTCAAGGCAACCTGGTCCAACTTCATCTCATGGACAATGGGGCCACACCAATCCTATCCAACAGGCTGAAAGAGGGGGTGACATAGGGATTCTTGGTGAACTGTTTGGAGCCCAATTTGGTGATGTTTGCCAGGCACTTAAGAATGGTGAAGAAACAGGAATAATTGGAAATGGGAAAGAAAGACACAGTACAGCTGTGGGAGTGAAGAGGAAATCAAAATGTATGCAATGTTGTGGCTCACTATGACCTTTTAAAGAATTGGCACCAGGAGGGACTATACTTAATGGGCACTACCATATGTTTTATTCAGATATCCTTGGGGTAGGTTCCCATCAACATGTTAGCCTAATATGGGTTATGTGTTATATCGTTCTGGTCATTGTTGACTGCGTATAACCAGCTTGATAGTTGGTTTCCATTACTGAACACATGTTGCTTTTGACAGCAGTTTAATGACAGCCAGTGTATTAGATGAGGTTTCCTTGTATATGATTATAACATGAGGGGCTTATATGGTAACTTCTGATTGTTCTCTGGGGGTACGTCCAGATGAGTGTGCATGTGCCTCTTGCCCCGCTTCAAACCCCTTCCCTGCCCAGCCCCTCCCCCACTTTCCCCCCTCCCCCAAGTTTGCAGCAGAGGGAGAAAATTAGACCCCTGGATATCCAGGGGTCTAAAAATATTGAAACTAAAAAAAGTGGGGCAGGACACAGTCCCAGACCATGTCCTAAGGACAACCGGAGGCTGGGTCCTCCAGAGAGATGCTCTGGCTTCCAGAGCGTGTCCGTGGTTAGTCCCTTGCCCTAGTGCTGAAATGTGTGGCCGGCCAGTAAGAGGCCGGGGGGGCTGGAGGAGAGGAGAGGGGACTGTGGGGGGGACCCCCGCTGGCCCTGCCCACTCC
>NW_005842014.1:2790375-2793833 GCF_000455745.1 Alligator sinensis
GGCCTGGGAGTGCAAGTTGGGGGGTGAGGCTGGGTGGGGCAGCCATTGGGGGTTCTGGGGGAGCAGGGGGGGCTGGGTGGGGCAGCCATCAGGGGGCTGGGGTGGGGCACATGGGCCTTGCAGGGGGGGGTTGGTAGCCCCTGCAAGGGCCATTTGGCCCCTGTTGGGGGGCCGTAACCCCTGTGGGAGGGCAACAAAATATATATTCATGAATCATGTATTTAGAGTTCACTTTATTATTATGATGAGACTTGTTTTAACACTGTAGATACATCTATAAAACATTGTCCAACTGATCTCTGTCTCACTCTCTCTCTCTCTCTTTATAGTGGTCTTTTCTTTTACTTGTGGAGGAACACGGATTTTGGGGTATTTTACAGAGTGACTTTGGGATTTTTTTATCAGGGATTTTTCAGTTTTCTAATAGGGAACACCAGAATTCCTACTAGGACCCTGCCTGCTCAGAGCTGGCAGCTTGGACCCAGCTGGCTGTGGCTGATCTCCTGGCCAGTTAGGGCCTAGAGGACAGGCTTTGACAGTTCAAAGCAGGCCACCACACCCAGAACATTTTTTGGGTGATAGCTGCCCAGATGGCCAGGCAGGGGGCACACATAGCAGTAGTGCTGCACAGAGGCCAACTCTGCAGTCACAGCCTACTGGCAGCTGGCCCAGAGGGCCATTCGTGTCTGGCAGGTGCACAGCAGGCCACATCCAGGCATCAGCCCCCGCTGCCAGACTGCTGCAGTGGGTAGAGGGTGCAGGGAGCTTTCAGGGCTGCTTCAGCAGTCCAGCTGGCACAAGGGGTAGTGTCCCCAGGTTCCAATTGGCTGGGACCCAGAAGCTCCTGAGAGCTAGTAGCCCTGAGCTACTTGCCAGGGAAGCTTTTTATACTGCTGGGGACAGCACAGGTGCTGGCCCCAGCTTCTAGTTCCCCCTGGCTGCAGATCCGGGAGGAGCCAGTTAGGGTTATTTTGCCCCAAGTGGCACAATTTGCCCCACACCAAAATGCATATCCAAGCATGTGCACTGAGGCCAAAAGCCCCAGCTCAATTTTACACCACTTCTATTTAAGCTGCTGCAAGCGCATGTGCTTGCATGTGTGGATGCACCCTGGGTGTGCACATGCCCCCTTTTCACACTGATACATGCAACAGGAGATCACCACAGGTTGGTTACCAACTATCTAGCACAGCCAGGATGCACTCATCACAAAATGTCATATCTTCTAAAGGAGTCCCGGGACCATGGATGGCCTTTCCTTAATATACAGACATGATACCTCCACAGACCCCCAACTTTCTGCTCAGAAAATGGGACCATTTCAGTCTTATGACTGAATAGTGTTACAGGCAGGACCTGGACATGGGGGTCAGGGTTCAGAGGTAACAGAGGTCATGAGCAGGGGAGACCAAGAGCTGAGGGCAATGGGCAAGGAAGCCCAAACACTAGAAATTAACCAATGATTCAGCCAGGAGATGAAGTGTAGGAGCTAGAGAGGCAGCAGGAACCGCACTACAGAATATAAAACCAATGATCAGGAACCAAACTATGAAAGAATCAGGAACCAGGGCAAAGAAATCAAGCACACGGGTGCTAGACAGAGGAGATACTGGTTTCAAGGCCAGAGGGGTGCAAGGGTTACTGCTTATAGACAGCAGCCACCTTCAAGAATTTTAAATGGAGTCACTCTGACAACAGGCAATCAGTCCTACCCAGGCAATCAGGGCCAGCTTGGGGCTCATATAGCTGTCTGTCTGCCTGTTCGCCTGCTGCCCTGACTCCTGAGAAAGAGAGAGATCAGGACAGACTTCTCAGGTAGCAGGGAAAAAAAAGGGAAGTGCCCTTACTACTTTTCTCTCATACTGGTACCTGTAAAGGCAAAAGGGAAATCAAAGTAGGTAACCTCTTGACCCCAGTGCAGCAGCTGCTCTCTCACTGGACCTTGCTCATTACCACCCTTCTTCTTGAAGTGCAAACTCTCACTTTCTCCTTCCTCTTCCTTACCTGCCATCCGCATAGATTATTGATATCATCTATCAGTGGTGCTTTCTACTACTTCAAGAATATGGCCTGCATTCTCAGCATCCGACTTTCAAGCGCCCTTTCCCTTCACCTCTTTATATTTTTTAATGAGACATATTTTACACTTCTACCTTTTCCCTTCACCCTCAAAAAAGGGAAAAAAAGAGTCTGCTAAAAAATTTGCTGAAGACAACAATGTCAGTGCTGTTAGACAGGATTGACAATCCTGCCTCTCAGCTTGTTACAACCAAGTACGAGGGTTGAGTGCATTTGTAGACCAAAGTGGGAGAGGCTGGAGATTTTTTTTCCATTACAGTCTTGTTTAAATGTGAACATTTTCTCATAACTTCAACTGAAGACAGAAGTAATGCTACTGGACAAGCCAACCTGTATTTGGCACCATTTGCTGGGAATATTTATTCTTTGCCCTTTAAAAGATACAGCCTCCCTTTATCATCTCCCCATCTTTATAGTGTACAACTTTCATTTTTTCTTCCCATCAGGTCTCATTCATTTTTTTATTTGTTTTCTAACTTGATTCATGTTTTTTCTTTGTATATTGGTAAAAGTCATATCCAGTGTAACAGAAAGCCAGAAGGCTCCTGTTATTTTGAGAAGGGAAAAGCTGCAGGAGGAATTAATTACAAAGAAAATAGGCCAGGGATGGGCAATTATTTCAGGTGGAAGGCCACTTAACGAGGTTTGGTGAGCTTTCAAGGGCCACATGGATAGCTCTGCCCTTTGTTGCCCTGTCCCCTGGTCACCATCTTGGGACTGGAAGTCCTTCCCCATGCCCTCCAGAAATACTCCTTTTGGGAGGGGGGGGTTGCCATCTTAGAACCAGAAAAAAATCCAAATCATACACTAAAAGTCAAACACCTACTATAACATCTTAATTTTAAAACATTACAAAAAATATTTTTGTTATGATTTGTGTTGATATACTGTATATAGAGGCGATTGCATAATAAGTAAAAAATTCTTAGTCTTGTATATCGTGCGTGTGGGGGGGTGTATGGTGGGGTGTGGGGGGGTGTGACTGTGTGTGTGGGGGCAACAGGGTATGCTGAGGGGATGTGTATATGTGGTGGATTGGGGGGCAGGGTGGGGCTGTGTTGCATTTGTGGGGTATAAGGGAGGGTGGGGACACTCCCCCCCATAGCACAGAAGCAGCAGGCAGGGACGTTCAGGGTTCTTGCGCCTGGTGCAGGCGCTGGTGCCCAGAGGCACATGGCTCTGGTTAGCACTGCATATTGCAGTGACAGGCGCAGCCCGGCCAGGCTGCCTTTATTGCTGGTGCTGCACACAGGCATGCGCAGCCTCCACACTCACATGCCACGGAATGGAAGCCCTATGCGCTAGATCCAGCTGCCTTCCCTGCCCCCTGCTGCGCAGGTCCCAGGACTCCACTGGAAGTGGAGGGGGGCCTGGCCCCT
>NW_005842014.1:2793864-2820063 GCF_000455745.1 Alligator sinensis
GGGAAGGCATCAAGCTCCAGCGTGTAGGGCTTTCCTCCAGTGGTGCATGAACGTGGGGGCTGTGTGTGCATGGCAGGGAACACAGGCGATAGAGGCAGCCTAGCCAGGCTGTACCCCTCACTGCAATGTGCAGCACTGGCTGGAGCTGTGTGCTGGGCACAAGGGCCCCCTCCTGTTGCTGCTGCCTGCTGGGGCTGCGCACAATGGAGGGAGTGTGGGGGGGTCCCCACACCCCTACCTTCCCTCACACCCAACCCTACCCACTTGAGCTCTGTGCTGCCACTGCTTCTCTCTGTGTGAGCTCCACAATGCTGCCAGCCCCAGGTCCATGCTCCACACTCCTGCCCAGCTTCAGTTCCCCACCCCCCCATCCCTGCCCCCAACCTCACCCCTTTCCTACTTGCTGCTCAGAGTGAGCAGGATGCAGGGGGAAACTGAGCAGGTCTCCAACGACACCAGCAGCTCCACCCAAGAGCTGCGTGCTGGCTGGGTCAGGCCCTTCTGCCCACAAGGGTGGGAGCAGAGCACAATAAGATTTGTTGAGGGGCAGTGGGGGTGTATATGTGGGCACCTTGCTTCTACCCGCTCAGGTGGAATGGCTGGGCAAGGTACAATTAGCTGGTGGGTGCTGCTGGCTGGATGAAAATGTCTGGCAGGCCAGATCTGGTCTGTGGGCTGTATTTTTCCTGCCCCTGAAACAGGCAGTCAGGGGGAAAAGCATAGGCTAGGAGGGCTTATTTCAGAATGGAGTACCTTACAGTAGTACAGCAGGGTTGGGTCTGGCAAGGGAAACAAGATACTCCTGCAGCATCTAGGCAGCAGCAGTAACTTACCAGGAGGTAAAGCCAGGAAGCCTAATCAAAAGCACTTGTGGGTAGCTGGGAGGAAGGGCAGACTCTAGAGAGATATAAACCCAGGGATGAGCCAGAATAAGGAGTCTGGCCCTGCAGGCTGGAGGGGAAAGAGCCCCTAAGCTGGAGGCTGCAGAGGATTGCCTGAACATCTCGTGAGCTGACAGGGGTTCTGCAAGTAAGGCCTGGATGCCTTGCAGGGGAGTATGACCAGAGCAGGGCAGTTTGTATTACAGACAGAGGACTTAAGATTTTGGTTAAAGCTTACACCAGCAGTTTGGTTGGGACTAGAAAAGGGTGAGAGGAAGTGCCAGAGAGACATGAGAGGCTTTAGCTTGATGGAGCAGGATGCAAGCTTCAGTGTAGCCCAGGAGGGGCAGAGATAGGGTGAGAGTGCCCACAGCACAGAAAGGGGCTGAAACTAGGGCTAGGGACCCAAAGCCCCAGAAGGGGACAGTGTCACAGGTCGCTATTAGACCTGACACCCTCTTACTCTCATGCCCCCGTTTCTCCTCCGCCGATGTATGTTTTTCCTGCCATGCCTTGATGAATCTATTGGAGGTTGGAGAAAGAATATGTCCTAGGAGGACTTCCTAGGTGTGATTTACTCTTTGGTCCCAAGTTCTTTTACTTCAACTGCCTTTCACCGAGCATAGAATATATTTTGTCTAGGGCTCCTCCACCCTTACACCCTGGTCCGTCTTTCACCCATTGATTTTAATGGTATTGGTTGTTCAATAGAGAGCATAAAACTGTCTCTCACAATCCATTCCTGGTGGGCCACAATCAGGGATGGATCACAGTTCCTATCTGTCTATTGCACACAAACAAAATCATATTCACTGAAAAAATAAGCAGAACAATCCTGAATGTTCTGACTCATAATCCTCATATTTATGGGGGGGGGTCAGAGGACCCTTGTCAGTTCCACTCATTCAGTCTATAGGGTCTTCGGGGTTGCCTCCACCCAACCCCTGCTCTGGATAGGGTCTTACCCCCTTTTCTCCTTCTCTGGGCCACAAACTGTTGGCCTGGTATAGGGTGTCTTCTCCTTTATTCAGCCACCTCACTTGAACCTGAGTGTCACATGGGTCTTTCCACCCCATAAAGTTCACAGTCCTTCCCGCATGATCAGGCTGCCAACCAGAGGCATCTGCAGCAGCTGTGCAGATCATGGATGCTACTTCAATTATGTCCCATGCAGCCTCCTTCCCCGCTTTGTGTTACCAAGCAGTGCACTAATCCCATTTAAGTGGGTAGTTCTCCCTCCTGGTGTTAGGTTCTTGGTATTACTCAGTTTTTTTCCTAGTCTGTCTGCCTCTTGTCTCTTGCAGATTACCAGCTTCTCTGGAACTTTGCATTCAGTGAAGAAAGCAAAAGCACCATGGCTTCCTCTGGGTCACTGCAGGAACTCTGGTGCTGCCCCTGCATTTGGTTTGCCCATGCCTCCGTGTCAACACCTGGTAGGTTCTCTTCCCCCGCCTCCACTTCTTTCCCCCTTTCCAAGGAGCCAGTATTCTCTTTCTTACAGGTATTTATACCTTCCACTGGCCTACAACTCCAGTGTCCTTTTAGGTTTCTACTTCTCTTCCTTGGTTTTGGGAAATGCCAATTTTAAAGAGCCCACATCCATGGCAGCGTGGTCTCACCATGGCACTTCTGGTCCTGGCTCATCAGGAAGGATGAGCATAGCAGGGCTGTGACCTGGCTCCCTGCTACAGAGAGATTAAGAGCTAGTGGGAGCATCTATACGAGATGTTTACTGTGGAGTTGCCTAATTAGCTCAGCAGTGAAGTCTTAACATTTATATATACAGTGCTATTAGGCCACAATAAACTAATTAACTCCACTGCAAGTGAATATTTGTAAATATAAGTACTATCCTATGGTGGAGTTCTTTACACATGTGTTGCTGTGCACTAGGCACTGATGGGGCTGCTTGGGGGCTTCAGTGCAGGGGCTGAGTGCTGGCTAACCCCTCACTGGAGCACCCTTATGCCCCAGCCAGCCCCTCAGCAGCACACTGAGCCAAGTTGAGGCAGCCCTGAGCTGGTAGGCTGTCCACTGGGCCCCCTGCCAGCTGGGCTGCTCCAACCCAGTTCAATATGCTACAGCTCTGGGCATGCATGCTCCCCTACGAGCAAAAAACTCCAGTGCAATATGCCCCAGAGTTTATTGCTCCATTTGAATAGCACATGTAGATGCACTCTATGAGAAGCAAACAGGGCCAGAGGGCCCAGAGCCCAGGAGGGTGAGACAAGGGCTGGAGCCAAAGAAGCTAGACCCAGTACAGTGGGTCTAAGCAGAAAAGAGTGAGCTAGAGGAAGGGGACAGAAGCTGGAAAGGGCAAGGCCCTGAAAACAGTGGAGGCCTGAGGTGGTCTGGTGGTTTGGGGCAAAGTGCCCAACTAAGTGATGATTGGAAACATCCGTGAGGCATGGGCACAGCTGTAGGGGAGGTTCAGAGACTGTGATTAGCCCATAAGGCAATAGATGTCCTGGGGGAACATGTACAGTAGGGCTGTACACCCCTGTGCCCCCCAGGCTCAGCAACGGGTGCCTCCTGCATCTGGGGTGGGGGGGGCATCTTGGGTCCCCCTGTGGCTGATTGCTGAGCCGGGGTGGGGCATGGAGTGCCCCCCAGTGTGCTCCCCAACAGACCCGGAAGTGGACTGGAAGTACTTCCAGTCCACTTCCAGGAGCACCTAGACTCTACAGTTACTTAGGTTTTTGATGAAAAGTCTCTGGGGCCACCTATACCCATGCTTGGAGGTGGGGTGAAGGGATGGGGCATTGTAATTAGATTGGTTCCCAGACAGCCTGTCCAATTAAAGCAGCTCAGCATCATGTGTATTAAGCAACCCCCCCTTCCCCCACACCCACCTCCCAGTGTTTCAAAGTGGCTGCTGGGTTGCTTTAACTAAACCTCATCAAATGAGCTTTAGTTGAGTTAAAGCACCCTTGCAGCCATTTTGAAACACAAAGGGCTTAATACATGTGATGCCGAGGCAACGCTAGAGTGTTCTTATTAAAATGCACCAGAGTACATCTATAGGCAGCCTGGGTGCCTAAATTCTGCCCAGGAGCACTTCAGTCTTGACAGGGTTTAGTGATAGGACACCTAACTCATGCTTACAGTGGGTTGAGATCCATAAATTAGTTGTCCTTCCATCTGAGTCCCTTGTGGAGCTTGATCAGGTAGGTGTTGTTGGCAGATCAATAGCAGACACCTTGAGGGTTGGGATTAGGAATAGTTTTTCTCTCTCTTCAAAATTCTGAAACTCTTCTTACTAATAAGTGTGAGTAACTGGCCACTACTCAAAGTCCCTCCCTCCTTAAAACAAGGGGTCCTGCTGTTCACTGTCACCCTCTAACCCAGGCCTCCTGGTCAATCTAGCCTGAAATTGAAAGAACAGGGAAAAGTTTTTCAAGGGCGCCCTTTTTCAAAGGCTCTGCCTTTGAATCCCCTGTATTGCTGTGAGCTATAGAAATTGGGTTGTGCTTAGTGAACTAATTGTAGCCTTGAAAGCCACTTTAAGTGATGGGGATTATCTCAATTATCATAGTTCTTTCAAGGTAACAAGTTTATGAGCATAGGGGGCACCAGGCTGTTAATCCTCAACTTTGTGCTCCCATATCTGTGAATTCTTTACCACACCTGTAGGGCACAAAACAGAATTGCACCTATGCGGTGTCTTACTTCCTCTGTGTCCTGGCCCCTTTGAATTACAATGCACAAAATGTAATAGTTAAAATGCCTACTGTTTTATACAGAAGCACACAGCAGCTTTGTGGTATGCTGCTGCCTGCAGTTCTGTATTATCATGTGCTCAGGAAGCTCCCTGCATCTGGAAAGCAGAGAGAAGCGCTCCAAGTTGTAGACCCGGAAGTGTTCAAAGGCTCTTCCATTCCATTACAATTCCCACAGAATTGGATGCGTTGAGCTATGTAGCCTGGGATGGGTTTCTGTCCCCAAGCTAGTACTGACCTGTGCTGGAGAAGCTGATGTTGGAACAGGAAGCTCACACATTACTGGCTCATCCATTCTTCACTGCCTGACACTGCAGGCATATCTGTGGCTGCTTCTTGGAACAATTCCTGGAGCCAGGGCTTGCTCCTATATGGAGTGATGCACACTCTTTAGAACAGGGGCGGGCAAAATTTGGCCTATGGACCAGATCTGGCCCACCGAGGGCTTTTGGCCAGCTTGCAACCCAGTCCAGGCCTGGAGGGCAGCCCCAAGGGACTCCATTTCCCAGCCACCCCAGTGGCAGCAGCTCCTTCAGGTGACTGCAGTCAGCAGATCCATCCCCACTACCTGGGCACCCTGGCCCATCTGCCTCACATCCATCTCCAGGGACAGGATCCATATGGGCAGGGCACTTGGCCAGGTGGCTGGGATGGGGCCATGAGTGGGCAGGGAGTAGTATTTGACATAGGGATGGGCTGGCAAGGCCAAGGACACACCAGGGTCTTGGGGTGGTGACAGAGCAAGGCCAGGGTTGGGGCCATGGCAGAGCTGTGATCTGCTCCCTGCATGGCCTTGTGATGGGTGCGGGTTCCATAGGCAAGGGTGTGCAGGGAGTGGATCACAGCTCTTCCCTGGCCCAGACCCCATGCTATCACTGCCCCAAGCTCCCTGCCTGGCTGCAGCCCTATCCCATCCACCCAGCCACATGCCCTGCCTGTGCAGCTCCTGGCTGGTATCCATGGATCCAGCCCAGGATCACAGGACAGTGACAGTCTGAAGCCAGGGCCAGGGCAAAGCCATGATCCACTGACCACATGCTCCTGTGAAGAGCACCAGTTATGTGGGCAGGGATGTGTTAGGGAGTGGATTGTGGCTCTGTACAGGCCCCCCACTTTCACCACCTCATGATCCTGGGTCTCAGTGGAGACTAGCTGGGAGCTGTGCAGGCAGGGCATGCAGCCAGGTGGACAGGATGGGGCTGTAGCTGGGTGGGGAGCTGCCTCCAGGGCCAGGGCCAGGATCTTGGCACAGTGACAGTGCAGAGCCATGACAGGGAAGAGCCATGATCCATTCCCTGCTGGCCTCTGCCCATGAAACTGGCACATGTAGCAGGGATGTGCAGGCAGCAGATCATGGCTCTGCCCTGACCCCATGCTGTCAGTGCCTTGCAATTCCACCCCATGATGCTGGCCTTGTTTGCCTGTCCCAACATGGCTCCCTGTCCACCCATGGCCCTATCCCACATAGGGAGTCTTGATGAGCTGCTGCATGTGGGGAGCAGGGTGCTGACGTGGCCAACAACAGCTCAGCAAAACTTCTTATGTAGCCCATGGGCCCAAAGAATTGCCTACCCCTGCTTTAGAAGCTATCTGGGAGAGCTTCAAGATGCACAGACTCACCCAGCCAGCATGCAGGGCTGCAACTTGAGCCTCTTTCTTTTTTTAAACACGAACTGAAAATTTTGAACTGACAACCAAACTTTTTTACTCCCATGTACTTTTATTGACATACATTTATTTTATGTAAAACATGACCTTTCTTCCAGGCCCTGGACAGGGGCCAGGTTCAAATTTAGGGGTTCAATATCAACTGTAGTGAAGAAAAAAAAAATGTGATCGTCAGTAGAAAGTTTGCAGCTAATTGGTTGAAAAAAGACAGGTGTTCTTGGTTTGGCTACCCTTCTTGACTGCAGCTTTGATTTTACATTATGCTGTCCCACTCCAGGGGTCCTGTCCTCACCCCCCCACACCAGTTGCTCCTGACCACACCCTCACCATACTGCCCCTGCCAGCCCCACTCCTGGGTCTTCTTTAGATACATTTAAAAAAATTAAATGAATAAACAAGAAAACGATTTGGGAAGCCATCTCTAAATTCATTGATTTCTCAGTAACCCCCATTCTGGTCCCTTCCCCATTGCCCCAGTCTTGGGGCAGTTACTTGGGGAAAGAAAAAACAAGATGGTTGGGTATTATCCAAAGTATAGTTCCAATCCAGCTATGTGAACTGTGGAAGGACACGCAGCTCCTCCAATACATGCCTGATTGCAGCTTGATGCCAACAGAAGGAGGAAATGATCACAGCTCAGACACCCCGCCCCCCCCTCCAAAGAAGATCTATTGTATTGTCTGGCTATTTGCAAGGTAAGCAGTGATATAGATAAGCAACGATGTAGCAGCAGCACATGGTTGCAGGGGAGATACCTACAGGCTACAAAGCCCTGATGCTCAAACACCAGGTGGTGCTGCTCTGCTCTGTCTATGCTTTAATGCTTTGCCTCCAGGTTCTTTCTGACAAGGGATCTTCAATCAAGCTCCCAGCTGCTTCATTTTTTTTGGACAGCTCCATATTTCTACAGATTTTATGTATAGGCATTTTTAGCTGTGTTTTTTTATGTACTGTTCATAAACTTACAGACAGCTGGCAACCTGCTAGCATACAGTTCGTATCCCCACATACCTTTACTGTCTTGCCTTATATGTTACTCTCACTTGTGCCTTTAAATTGGTGCTCACCTACCTATGGAGGATGCAGTCTATGGTGTATGGCAATTTAAGGACTGGAATGACTGCATCTTTAAAGTCTAGAACATGTGAGACTGACAGTTCTCAAAAGACTTGCCATCTGTAGCTATAATCTGGCCCCAAGATTAGATGGATCCAACTTTTTTGTTATTTTATTTTTTTTCTTCTCATTAATCTGATCCAATTATAGTCACTGTAGTTATCAAAAATAACAATTTCTTGATTCCAGTTCCTGAAACATAGCACAGGTGGGTGCACTTCAATCCCAACGTAAGTGTAGAGCAAATAAGCAGAGGAAACAGCAACAGGAGACAGACTCCTATATTAGACAGAATAAAGTGTGTTTAAGGAGAACATGGAGAAAGAACCTTTCTTGTAAGCCTATAAATTGGTGTGCCTGAATTGCACTGATGTTCCATCTCTGGGTATTATTAATTCAATTATTTTAATATTTTACTAATGATTGTTCTGTTTTGGTACTCATGCTATCTTCAAATAGGCAGTCATCCATTTCTAAGCTTTGAGTGTATAAATGACTTCATAATGAGTACAGCAGGATGCAACAGGATCAGTATCCTGGGGATGGCTGTGGTGCCCCCTGGTGGTCACCCTGCTCCTGAATCAGGGGCAGTGATTCGATTAGTTGATTTGGATCACTGTCCCTGATTTGATTCAGCCGAATCCAAATCTGAAGAGTCTATGCTGATTTGGAGAACCAGTGATTTGGCCATAGACACAGCTTTAAATGTTATTCTACATACCTTGAGTTACCAATGTGGCTTTTGAATGCTGCAATGCGGGGGTGGATGGAGCATCCCACAGGAGTGGGGGGGGGCCCTCCACATGCTCGGTGCCGATCCTGGAAGTGGACTGGAAGTACTTCCAGTCCACTTCCAGGATCGGCACCGAGCATGTGGAGGGCCCCCCCCCACTCCTGTGGGATGCTCCATCCACCCCCGCATTGCAGCATTCAAAAGCCACATTGGTAACTCAAGGTATGTAGAATAACATTTAAAGCTGTGTCTATGGCCAAATCACTGGTTCTCCAAATCAGCATAGACTCTTCAGATTTGGATTCGGCTGAATCAAATCAGGGACAGTGATCCAAATCAACTAATCGAATCACTGCCCCTGATTCAGGAGCAGGGTGACCACCAGGGGGCACCACAGCCATCCCCAGGATACTGATCCTGTTGCATCCTGCTGTACTCATTATGAAGTCATTTATACACTCAAAGCTTAGAAATGGATGACTGCCTATTTGAAGATAGCATGAGTACCAAAACAGAACAATCATTAGTAAAATATTAAAATAATTGAATTAATAATACCCAGAGATGGAACATCAGTGCAATTCAGGCACACCAATTTATAGGCTTACAAGAAAGGTTCTTTCTCCATGTTCTCCTTAAACACACTTTATTCTGTCTAATATAGGAGTCTGTCTCCTGTTGCTGTTTCCTCTGCTTATTTGCTCTACACTTACGTTGGGATTGAAGTGCACCCACCTGTGCTATGTTTCAGGAACTGGAATCAAGAAATTGTTATTTTTGATAACTACAGTGACTATAATTGGATCAGATTAATGAGAAGAAAAAAAATAAAATAACAAAAAAGTTGGATCCATCTAATCTTGGGGCCAGATTATAGCTACAGATGGCAAGTCTTTTGAGAACTGTCAGTCTCACATGTTCTAGACTTTAAAGATGCAGTCATTCCAGTCCTTAAATTGCCATACACCATAGACTGCATCCTCCATAGGTAGGTGAGCACCAATTTAAAGGCACAAGTGAGAGTAACATATAAGGCAAGACAGTAAAGGTATGTGGGGATACGAACTGTATGCTAGCAGGTTGCCAGCTGTCTGTAAGTTTATGAACAGTACATAAAAAAACACAGCTAAAAATGCCTATACATAAAATCTGTAGAAATATGGAGCTGTCCAAAAAAAATGAAGCAGCTGGGAGCTTGATTGAAGATCCCTTGTCAGAAAGAACCTGGAGGCAAAGCATTAAAGCATAGACAGAGCAGAGCAGCACCACCTGGTGTTTGAGCATCAGGGCTTTGTAGCCTGTAGGTATCTCCCCTGCAACCATGTGCTGCTGCTACATCGTTGCTTATCTATATCACTGCTTACCTTGCAAATAGCCAGACAATACAATAGATCTTCTTTGGAGGGGGGGGCGGGGTGTCTGAGCTGTGATCATTTCCTCCTTCTGTTGGCATCAAGCTGCAATCAGGCATGTATTGGAGGAGCTGCGTGTCCTTCCACAGTTCACATAGCTGGATTGGAACTATACTTTGGATAATACCCAACCATCTTGTTTTTTCTTTCCCCAAGTAACTGCCCCAAGACTGGGGCAATGGGGAAGGGACCAGAATGGGGGTTACTGAGAAATCAATGAATTTAGAGATGGCTTCCCAAATCGTTTTCTTGTTTATTCATTTAATTTTTTTAAATGTATCTAAAGAAGACCCAGGAGTGGGGCTGGCAGGGGCAGTATGGTGAGGGTGTGGTCAGGAGCAACTGGTGTGGGGGGGTGAGGACAGGACCCCTGGAGTGGGACAGCATAATGTAAAATCAAAGCTGCAGTCAAGAAGGGTAGCCAAACCAAGAACACCTGTCTTTTTTCAACCAATTAGCTGCAAACTTTCTACTGACGATCACATTTTTTTTTTCTTCACTACAGTTGATATTGAACCCCTAAATTTGAACCTGGCCCCTGTCCAGGGCCTGGAAGAAAGGTCATGTTTTACATAAAATAAATGTATGTCAATAAAAGTACATGGGAGTAAAAAAGTTTGGTTGTCAGTTCAAAATTTTCAGTTCGTGTTTAAAAAAAGAAAGAGGCTCAAGTTGCAGCCCTGCATGCTGGCTGGGTGAGTCTGTGCATCTTGAAGCTCTCCCAGATAGCTTCTAAAGCAGGGGTAGGCAATTCTTTGGGCCCATGGGCTACATAAGAAGTTTTGCTGAGCTGTTGTTGGCCACGTCAGCACCCTGCTCCCCACATGCAGCAGCTCATCAAGACTCCCTATGTGGGATAGGGCCATGGGTGGACAGGGAGCCATGTTGGGACAGGCAAACAAGGCCAGCATCATGGGGTGGAATTGCAAGGCACTGACAGCATGGGGTCAGGGCAGAGCCATGATCTGCTGCCTGCACATCCCTGCTACATGTGCCAGTTTCATGGGCAGAGGCCAGCAGGGAATGGATCATGGCTCTTCCCTGTCATGGCTCTGCACTGTCACTGTGCCAAGATCCTGGCCCTGGCCCTGGAGGCAGCTCCCCACCCAGCTACAGCCCCATCCTGTCCACCTGGCTGCATGCCCTGCCTGCACAGCTCCCAGCTAGTCTCCACTGAGACCCAGGATCATGAGGTGGTGAAAGTGGGGGGCCTGTACAGAGCCACAATCCACTCCCTAACACATCCCTGCCCACATAACTGGTGCTCTTCACAGGAGCATGTGGTCAGTGGATCATGGCTTTGCCCTGGCCCTGGCTTCAGACTGTCACTGTCCTGTGATCCTGGGCTGGATCCATGGATACCAGCCAGGAGCTGCACAGGCAGGGCATGTGGCTGGGTGGATGGGATAGGGCTGCAGCCAGGCAGGGAGCTTGGGGCAGTGATAGCATGGGGTCTGGGCCAGGGAAGAGCTGTGATCCACTCCCTGCACACCCTTGCCTATGGAACCCGCACCCATCACAAGGCCATGCAGGGAGCAGATCACAGCTCTGCCATGGCCCCAACCCTGGCCTTGCTCTGTCACCACCCCAAGACCCTGGTGTGTCCTTGGCCTTGCCAGCCCATCCCTATGTCAAATACTACTCCCTGCCCACTCATGGCCCCATCCCAGCCACCTGGCCAAGTGCCCTGCCCATATGGATCCTGTCCCTGGAGATGGATGTGAGGCAGATGGGCCAGGGTGCCCAGGTAGTGGGGATGGATCTGCTGACTGCAGTCACCTGAAGGAGCTGCTGCCACTGGGGTGGCTGGGAAATGGAGTCCCTTGGGGCTGCCCTCCAGGCCTGGACTGGGTTGCAAGCTGGCCAAAAGCCCTCGGTGGGCCAGATCTGGTCCATAGGCCAAATTTTGCCCGCCCCTGTTCTAAAGAGTGTGCATCACTCCATATAGGAGCAAGCCCTGGCTCCAGGAATTGTTCCAAGAAGCAGCCACAGATATGCCTGCAGTGTCAGGCAGTGAAGAATGGATGAGCCAGTAATGTGTGAGCTTCCTGTTCCAACATCAGCTTCTCCAGCACAGGTCAGTACTAGCTTGGGGACAGAAACCCATCCCAGGCTACATAGCTCAACGCATCCAATTCTGTGGGAATTGTAATGGAATGGAAGAGCCTTTGAACACTTCCGGGTCTACAACTTGGAGCGCTTCTCTCTGCTTTCCAGATGCAGGGAGCTTCCTGAGCACATGATAATACAGAACTGCAGGCAGCAGCATACCACAAAGCTGCTGTGTGCTTCTGTATAAAACAGTAGGCATTTTAACTATTACATTTTGTGCATTGTAATTCAAAGGGGCCAGGACACAGAGGAAGTAAGACACCGCATAGGTGCAATTCTGTTTTGTGCCCTACAGGTGTGGTAAAGAATTCACAGATATGGGAGCACAAAGTTGAGGATTAACAGCCTGGTGCCCCCTATGCTCATAAACTTGTTACCTTGAAAGAACTATGATAATTGAGATAATCCCCATCACTTAAAGTGGCTTTCAAGGCTACAATTAGTTCACTAAGCACAACCCAATTTCTATAGCTCACAGCAATACAGGGGATTCAAAGGCAGAGCCTTTGAAAAAGGGCGCCCTTGAAAAACTTTTCCCTGTTCTTTCAATTTCAGGCTAGATTGACCAGGAGGCCTGGGTTAGAGGGTGACAGTGAACAGCAGGACCCCTTGTTTTAAGGAGGGAGGGACTTTGAGTAGTGGCCAGTTACTCACACTTATTAGTAAGAAGAGTTTCAGAATTTTGAAGAGAGAGAAAAACTATTCCTAATCCCAACCCTCAAGGTGTCTGCTATTGATCTGCCAACAACACCTACCTGATCAAGCTCCACAAGGGACTCAGATGGAAGGACAACTAATTTATGGATCTCAACCCACTGTAAGCATGAGTTAGGTGTCCTATCACTAAACCCTGTCAAGACTGAAGTGCTCCTGGGCAGAATTTAGGCACCCAGGCTGCCTATAGATGTACTCTGGTGCATTTTAATAAGAACACTCTAGCGTTGCCTCGGCATCACATGTATTAAGCCCTTTGTGTTTCAAAATGGCTGCAAGGGTGCTTTAACTCAACTAAAGCTCATTTGATGAGGTTTAGTTAAAGCAACCCAGCAGCCACTTTGAAACACTGGGAGGTGGGTGTGGGGGAAGGGGGGGTTGCTTAATACACATGATGCTGAGCTGCTTTAATTGGACAGGCTGTCTGGGAACCAATCTAATTACAATGCCCCATCCCTTCACCCCACCTCCAAGCATGGGTATAGGTGGCCCCAGAGACTTTTCATCAAAAACCTAAGTAACTGTAGAGTCTAGGTGCTCCTGGGCCTAGGTGGTAGTTGGGACAGGGGTTTTGATAAAGATGAACTTGGACACAAGCTACACATTTCTAGGGTTGGTCAACTGACTGACAAATATAGGTCTAATATAGTAAAAAAAATTGCCAATAGGTCCAAATAAAACACAGAAAAAGCACATATTTTCCATTAAGAAATGTGTCAAAAATTTTTTTACAAAAATCATATTTCTGTCAAAACTACAAAGATATGGGTTTTTTTAATAAAACTTATGTTTTGACTCATCAAAAATATGAAGTCAATTGAGTGGTCAATTGACTGGCTTGCCAACCCTACAGATTTCCTTTTTATTCTCACTTTAGGCGATTGGTCTCTCTCCTCCCCAGAGCAACATTGTATCCACCTACCAATCAGCATTCTCTCTCTCCATTATTCTACAGTGAGTACAGAATGCACGGTACTGCATCGAGTTTCTTTGGCGCAGGGTAAGCAGAAGATGCACGTAAGCAACAGCAACCGGAACCACCGAGTCCCATGGTATTACAAGCACAAAATAGCGTGTGCGCCTCAGAAAAAGCTTTAACTGGTATTTTCACCTACCCAACCTGTTGTCTCTTTCTCTTTCATTGTCTCAGCCTACGGTTTTATACCATCAGTTTATTTCATCATTCTGCTACTCTGCATACCCAGTGAATTATTAATATTGTTTTTATGCTGAATGTTCCTGCCTTGCACAAAAATTGACCTTACTTACCGAACTAGTGCTAGCCCTTCAAGACATATTAGCCATGCTCGCTTTCTGAAACATAATCGCTGCTTGCGTTACTTGACTTAGCAGACCTCAAAACACTTGGAACAGTCATAAGTCTACTTTTTTATTAGCTCTTTATTAGGGTATACAACATTTAAAAAAACCCAAAACACTGACTTTTTTTGAAAGCCATTTTTTTTCCCCCTGAATACATTTAAGGGCAGAAAGGAAAGAAAATATGCAGTCTTCTGCACTTAGAAACTGATCCAACTACTGAGAAACTACCTGGTGGTGGATGGGTCATTTTCAACCTGGAGGGATGTGGGCAGTGGGGTCCCCCAGGGCTCGGTCCTCGGACCCACGTTGTTCAACATCTTCACCAGTGACTTGGGCGAGGGGGTAAAAAGCACCCTATTCAAATTTGCTGATGACACTAAGATGTGGGCATGCTAGAAGGGAGGAATAGGCTGCAATTGGACCTAGACAGGTTACAGGGGTGGGCAGATGAGAACAGGATGGGTTTCAACACTGACAAGTGCAAGGTACTGCACCTGGGGAGGAAGAACCAGCAGCAGACCTACAGGCTGGGGAACTCCCTTCTCATCAGTGCAGAGGCAAAAAAGGATCTTGGCGTCATTATTGATGCCAATATGAACATGGGCTGACAGTGTGGGGACGTGGTCAGGAAGGCCAACCACACCTTTCCTGCATCCACCAATGCATCTCAAGCAGGTCCAAGGAGGTGATCCTCCCCCTCTACGTGACACTGGTCAGGCCGCAGCTGGAGTACGGTGTCCAGTTCTGGGCACCGCACTTCAGGAGGGATGGGGACAACATGGGGAGGGTCCAGAGGAGGGCCACCCGCACGATCAGGGGGCAGCAGGGTAGGCCCTATGAGGAGAGGCTAAGGGACCTGAACCTGTTCAGCTTCCACAAGAGAAGGGTGAGGGGGATCTAGTGGCCTGTTACAAACTAGTCAGGGGGGACCAGCAGGCATTGTGGGAGTCCCTGTTCCCCCGAACACTACCAGGAGTGACAAGAAATAATGGTCACAAGCTGGAAGAAGGTAGATTCAGACTAAACATCAGGAGGCGCTACTTCACTGTCAGGGTGGCTAGGATCTGGAACCAACTTCCAAGAGAAGTGGTGCTGGCTCTTATCCTGGGGGTCTTTAAGAGGAGGCTGGATGAACACCTTGCCGGGGTCCTTTGACCCCAGTACTTTTTCCTGCCATGGCAGGGGGTTGGACTTGATGATCTGCTCCGGTCCCTTCCGACCCTACCAACTATGAAACTATGGAACTATAAGTATCCAGCCCATGCTTCAAGCAGTGCTTAGAAAGGAGCTGAAATGGGCATGGTTGGTATTCAGAGGTAGCTTCAGGATAATTGGAAAATGATTCTCACTTTCTCATGTTAGTCTCTTATTCAGCAAAACACGTGTCTAGCTCTCTCCCAGTTCAACAAAGCACTTAATCCTGTGCCTTGCTGAACTGCAATAGATTTAAACATATACTATGCCCAGGCAGCCATTATTTTCTCTGTGGGTATTCCTGTGGACTTCATTCCCACTGGCCGTTCTGAAAGAGGCCACTTTACTAAAAGCACTTCTAACTTTTACTCCAACTGAGAACAACAGAAGACAGCAGTCATTTTGAAAGGTGGCTGTTCTTCATTAAATTCCCTGCCAAAGAATTTTATTACACATCCTTTCCTGAAGAAGCAGCTTTCAGTTGTTACAAGCGGCAGCAAATATTACAAATTAAAACTTTCTTCAAATAATTAATCATCGTAACTCCAGATATTCTTGATATACATATAAATGATTGTTTTTCTTTCGACTCTTGCTAATTTGTTGGCTTCAATAATTTCCTGTGGAAATAAGTTCCGTGGTGTAATGCTGTATCGCAAGAAAAAGCTTTCTGAACTTTTAAAATTTCATTATTTCTCCCCTTCTCTAAGGGGATGAGATAGGAAGAACAGACATACCAAATCTACTCTTTGTATACCATTCATTATTTTATGCAGTTTTACTTTTTTGTCTTCTTGCTAAACAATCCCAAACATTTCAATCTATCATTGTTTAAGGGGTTTCCCAGCCTCTAGAACTCATTGTATTCTCTAACATACCGCTCCAATTTCAGAATCCTCTCTAATAAGACAAGAGAATAAAGATGGGTAAAAGGAGGAAAAAGGCATTTTAAAATTGAAGGCTACAACTGTTGATCAATAACGAGGGTTGAAACGAATAGTTGAAAAGGCAAGTCCGCACCACCCTTTATCCCCGTTTTTGCACAGGAGGGTGCTGGGGATGGAGCATGTTCTTTTATGAGTACTAAGGCCAAAAAGTCTTCAGTCAAAGGTCCAGAAGCTGAGCACACCCAGAATATTAACGTGTATGTGGACAATTGCATGAAGAACTAATTGTTAAAATTCAAAATGAATACAGAATTAATGTTAATTATGCATTAGCATTTTGAAGAAAACAGCTATCCTTCACTACCCATTATCCATTTAGAAAAAACAAACAAACCCCTTCTAGTTAGAAATGTATTGTAACCTTCCCAGTTTTTAGATTTCCACTAGCAATCAAAGTTTGTTTAGACACTGTTATCTGGTCCTGACACTTGCTTTACACTGCTTTCACATGAGTGCTGCATATTGCGGTCTTATCAGAATACATTTATTGCAGGAAATGTAATAGACTTTTTCCTAATAAGCGCCTTCAGTGTATAAATTACTCTTTAATGTCTTAAAACTCAGCAAATTAAATCTCCCACTCCTGACTTTCCACATGCAAAAGGAGAAAGGAAGAGCAAGTACAAGACAAATGATTACCATCACAACTCAGAGACTAGAGAGTTTTAAAAAAAAATTAAAAAGTCAATTAATTTAAATGTCAGTGTCAACTCATTGTCATGTTATTTGTCTTTAAAAAATATTTTATTTTTCCTCCTTCAAATATCAACCTTAAAATAAAGTTGTTATAAAATATTAAGTTATCCATCTCACTCTCCATCACACCACTAGATATATCCAGCAAAGGCTATGGTAATGGGGATAGAATCGGTTGATTTTTTCATTTAAAATCTCTCTGAGATCATTTCCTCCTCCTGTTGGCATCAAACTGCAATCAGACATGTACTGGAGAAGCTTTGTGTTCTTGCAGGAACCAGGGCGCACGTAACTAGACTGGAACTATACTTTGCATAATACCCAACCATCTCGTCTTTTCTCTCCCCATGTAACTCCCCCAACACTGGGGTAATAGGGAAGGAACTGGAATGGGGGATTACAGAGAAATCAATTAAAATAGAGATGGCTCCCCTGATTGTTTTCTCATCTATTTGTTGTCATTTTTTTAAATGCATCTAAAGAAGACCCAGCCTTGTTTCAAAGAACACTTTGAAATGAGAGGTATCTTGGGCACAAGTTTATTAGAGTTGTACCCCTGGACCCTAGGATGCATTTGGGGTGCAAGACCTAGAACATCATTATTTTAAATTTACATCAAATCACTGGCAAGCACCATGCATCCACTGCTTGATCAATTGTGACACTACTCAGGGGGCACAACCATTGAACAGCAGGGTTTATTATCTGTTGTTTTGAATGCTGTTCCTTTCAATTCTAGGAATTGTGGCCTGCTTTTTTACAAGGTCATCCCTTCCTTAGTAAATGTACAGTAAATTAATATATGTGCTTATGTTACCTTAAGCCAACACAATATAGTGCATAGTCTGCCTGCAGCATTCAATAGAAAGAATAGTGTACTGGGTAGAGCACTAGAATAGAAATCTGGAGAACTATCCCCAGCTCTATTAATGACCTTCTGTGTGATCTTGGGCAAGTCATTTAATTTCTCTGTTTTGCTTCCCAACAGCTGTCTTTCCTGTGTATTTAGATAACAAATCCTTAGAGACAAGGACTGTCTTTCAATATGTGTTACTACAGTACCTAGTACAATGGGTCCCCTAATCTTAGCTAGGTCCTTCAGGCAATTCTATCCTACAAATAACAACATTAATAGAGTAGCAGAGGTGTAGCTGAAGGCAGAATTTATCCAGTACCGAGAGGGCAAAAAAGCCCAACAAAACCAAACCTGTGCATAGTATTTTAAAGATATATGTTAAAAAACACAGTGGGCGCCTTACACGAGACATTTACTGTGCAGTAGACTAGTTAACTGCACAGGAAATGCCACACATCTACACATGTATCCCTATTAGCCTGGAGCAAACTAATCTACTCTGCAGCAGGTACTATCCTGCTGTAGAGTAAAAAACTGCAGCAGTACACATGTAGATGCTGCGCCAGCTGGCTAGGACATGAGGGAGCTTCAATGCGGGGGGCTGCTTGCTGGCTACCCCCCAACACTGAAGCACCCTTGTGTCTCAGGCAAGCCCTAAGCAGCACGCTGAACTGGGGGAAGCAGGCCCGGGATGGCAGGCTGACTCCCCTGGGGCCTCCTGCCAGCTAGGGTGCTCTGACCCAGGTCAACTTGCTGAAATCTTGGATACACGTGTAAACACATGCCCAGGAACAATCAGCTCTGGTGCTATAAGCACTGGAGTTTGTTGCATCTCATTAATGTAGACGCATCCAGTAGAAAGGGAAAAAAAATATTTCTAGTAATCTTAGGAAATACATTTTTACCATGCCTCCTGAGACCTTTATGTGCCTTTATTGCCTCTACTGCCTACAAAATTCAGTTTCTGCCTCTCCACCTCACTTGCTAAAAGAGTAGTTAAAATTCTGCTCCCCACGTTAACAGCCTGATTGAAAGTCCACTGAAGTCAATGGAAAGATTTTGGTTTACTTAAGAGAACTCTGCATCATTTGTAAACTGTGAATCATATATGGTCTATATGATTTTTCTCAGACCGAGTACTCAGTCCCTTCCTCTCCAAAATGTTTTCCCTACCCATGAAAACAGAACCGTCACACTAGACACTGGCTCCAGCAAAATATAACAGATGCCCATCCACATCCAAGTTCGGGCATGCTCAGATACTACGTTTGGTTTGGTCCCAGGCCTATTCGTTTTTATTATTTAGTATAGGTAGGGCACAATTTTCAGCAGTGCTATAAACTCACACCCCCACTTAAAATCAACTGGAGCAACAAGCACTCCAAAGCTCTCAAAATCAAGTACAATCAGGCTATCTGAACGATCTTCCCTTTGGTCTTCTCTCTTCAATTAAAAGGGATTTTTTTTCCCTTTTTTTTTTTTTTTTCAAATGATCCAGTTTCAGGGCAAGCATCTATATTCTAGACATACAGAGTGACTGAGACAGTCAGATTTTTCTCTGTGTAAGTAAGTGCTCTAGCCATCTCAGTACAGTGTCTATACTGCTGAATGATATATGATTTAAACTGTGATTTGATATTGATCATTGTCAGTCCCCCAAATTCAAGATAAGGCCATTTTCTGTTGTATTGTATATACGCTTTTTTCTTTTTCGTTTTTTTTTAATCTTCTTGGAAATACCTCTGGCACAGAAAATGTATTAGAAGGGAAATATTAACAATACTCTGGGTGCCAGAAAAGCTTAGCTTGAGAGGGTAAAACAGATAATCCAATTTTAATTTCCCCAGTTTCTAATGTGTCATACAATTGTAGGTCAATCAGTGGCACACAACCCAGCAAGTCTGCTTTGCATTAACGAGGACATTCAAGCTGGCCTCTTAATCTTCAAAAGAAGAAATCATTTACCTGATTTAACTGACAAGACAGGACCGTTATGATTTAGTAAATCCCTGTGAAATATACCTGTACAGCAGTATAAATCTTTCACTGCAACACTGTCTAAAATAGAGATTGATATGCTTGGGAAGAAAGTAGATATGTCATTCCTAAAAGCATTTTGAAGGCTGAGGGGGAATGAAGGAAAAAAAACCCTTTTTTTTTTGCTGGGGGAAAGCAAAGAGGGTCTAAGCTTGTTTTGGGGAGGGCAGCAAGAGTAGGCCTGTGTGAAGCAGCTAGTATTTGCTTTGGATTTGGCCAATTCAGGGGACAGCAAGTCGAATCACTGGCCTCCTGAATCGATTCAGCTCAATCTGATTCAGAGATTTGGCCACAGCTGAATCTACCCCATCCCCTGCCCACTCTCAATGGCCACCCTGCCCACTCTCCCAGCTCCCGGCTCCTTAAAGAGAAGCCTGCATGCACCAGGTGCTGCCAGGCAGGGGGGCGATCCCTGCTGCCCCATGCCACATGGGGGGCTCTGCCATGAGCCCCCTGACCTCTGCCCACGCTCTCAGTCCCACCCATGACTGCCTCACCCAGCCCAGCTCCCAGCCCTTTAAGAAAACAAAAAATTCCCCACTTACCAGCTGCTGCCAGGCGGGGGGCAATCCCTGCTGCTCCCCACTGCCCCATGCTGTGTGGGTGGCTCTGCCATGAGCCCCCAGAAGTCCCAGCAGCCAGTGAGTGGGAGGCCTTTTTTTAATTTTTTTTTTTTAAGGGCCGGGAGCTGAGCTGGGCAGAACACCCATTGGGGGGGCTTGGAGAGCCAGTGGGGGCACTCAGGGGGGCTGGGGGAGCAGGCAGGGGTCCCCCCATGGTCCCCTCCCCCATCCCCTACTTACCAGCATGGACTCTGGGTCCAGCTCTCTGCTGCAACAAGTGGGGACTGCCCGAATCTCTGAAGCTCTCCGAATCAATTCAAAGTTTCCAAATTGATTCGGACCTTTTAATTGGTCTCCTGATTCAATTCAGATTCAGAGATTCGGCCACTGAATCGTGCCAAAACTCCTCCAAATCAAATCAGCACTCAAAGCTTCACACAGCCCTAGGCAATAGTGAAGTGGATTACTGGGTTTTTTTTCCTACAAATCTTATTGTTTTGTAAATTGGGATAGAATTCTTGCCTAATCATCTCCTCTCACAAGAGCTCCAAAAATTTCTAGTTTCATTCAGCATAAAAATCACAGCAGATTAGGATATTAAATCGGGTAGTAATCTGATAGCTCCATACTTCTCTTTTCCATCCTAGTTGGAAAGGAAATGCAGAGGCGAAAGAAGGATAGTGTTAATGAACTTTTCCATTGCACAGGAAAGGTTCAGACCCAGGTTCTGGTTTTGGACAAGAGTGTTAACAGAAAGAGTTCTCAAACCAAAACCCAAATTGGTCTGAAGACCTCCAGACCACAGGTAAATCGAGATGTAGGCACCAACTTTGCTTCCTTTAATCACCACAAATTCCAATCGGTTTCTCCTTTTATACAAACTTGTTAATCATTCTTGCCATTCATAAGTATGTGAGAAAGCCTCATGATTGCAGTCTTACTTTGTCAATGGCCAGCTAAACCTTCTCTTCAGCTGATACAGGATCAAGGCCTATATTACTGTAGCACAGTGGTCTCCAACCTTTTTAAGTAAGAGATCACCTCTGGCATTTAAAAGCAACCCAAGATCCACTGTGCGCCGCTGCTGTCCTCCCCCCCTGCCCTGCCCAGCAGGTAAGCTTGTGGGGAGGAAAGGGGGAGGGAGGGGTGCAGATCAAGGCAGAGGGAGAAAAAATTATTATTTGGAGGTGCACCACCCCAGTATGTAAGGCCCAGCTGGCCAGGGCCCCACTCAACTCACCCCTGCTCCTGCCTCTGCGGCACTGTCTCTCACTGCGGGGCCTCAATCTAGCCCCCTCCCCTTCCCTTCCCTCCCCCATGGACTGACCTGCTGAACTGGGGCACATCTATGCATGCACGCAGGCACTCAGGCCCGCAGCCCAACCTTGGATCGACTCCAAGAGGTCTGATATCTACCGCAAGAGGCTCCAAGACCTACCAGTGGACTGAGATCCACTGGTTGGTGGCCATTGTTGTAGCATAATACATTAGCCTAAATGAGATATAGCCAATACCTATCATTAAATTGGATGTTTGTTAAATATTATTGATGCCTTGTAGTCTGAAAATACAGTTCTTTTAAAGGATACAAACTGGAAATACTCAACACTACAGGAGTTTGGGGTGCCTGATATTTAGTTTCAATGAGTCACAACCAGCAGACAGAGCACGTTATGAACCTTGTGAACATAGCAAGCTATCAGTCCTACTGTTGTATTTTCTCTGCCAGTTTTCCTATTATTTGAAGAACTTGTGTGTTTTCTTAAATGAGATTTTCATCATTTTAAGGAACAGAGACTATTCTGATATATGGAACAACATATTGCATGGCACAATTGGTCCTGATTCTGGCTGGGATCTTTGGGCCCCAAAGAAATAATAGTAGAAAGAACATTATTTGGTTTGAAATACTGCCCTTACAATGGGGATCCACGAGTATTACTCAGTTCATCATTTCCTTCTGCAGCATTTAAATACTTGTTTAGATGATCTAACTAAATACCATACATGTACTCACCATTGCCATATGGAAGATGTAGAAAACTAACAAACTCCCTTTTAAACAACTTGGTAAATTAAAAATTACTTGTTTTTAACCTTTCCTAGAGGCAGTTACCCTTCATTTGCCATTTCATTCATTATGGCCACACTGAAAAAGTCTTCAAGTACAGTAGGAAAGGATGGAAAGTCCCTCTGCAGATCTATGAGAATCGTAGACTAAAGATGCTACAGATTTCTTCAATAGGATCTCTACCATCCTACCTATTTTACATGGTGTTCTAGCACAATAATAAAATTAGCAAATATTTCATGTGTTTATGTCAAACTACACCTGCAGTTCTATTGGCAAGAACATTCCTCTATTCCCAGACATGAGAAACAGTGTGGAAAGCCTGCATAATCTGGGCCAGGGGCAGGCAACATACAGCTCTGCAGGGCACCTCTAAAACGTAGACAATTAACTGGCTCCCTAAACTATTCTTTTGCAAAATTTTGGGGGTTAAAGCAAACAAACAAACAAACGAAAACTCACCCAACAGATGTTTTTTTCCATTTTACAAAAATGTAATTTTGTAGGGAATTTAACCTAAGGAAGTTTTTTGTTTTTGTTTTTTCCCTTTTTTTTTTTTTTCTATGAAGTCTGTTCTTATCTTGAATATTTCAAAGCTTTTCCCTGTTTTAGAAGGACATTTCTTCATGCTAAAGAATAAGAGGGTTAGTTCAGTCTATAAGTGGTTCAGTTCAATGGATACAAGATCAAATGCATGGCTCAGATTCTCAATGGATGACATTCTTCCCAGTGGAGAGGTCTCCTGAGCACTTGTGTTCTCAAAACAAAGCTGAAGTAGGAATTAAGTAGCATATAGGCCTCACCCTTGTGACAAAGTGGGTGTTGCTAACCAGCCACAGTGCTCATTTTCCCACCTGCTTCTGGGCATGTCACCCACTTGTCTCACCTTGTTGTTATTTAAGGGGTTAATTAAGGCAGGAGGCTGCCCATTCTTGCTCCGATGCCAGGGGATGCTATCTGTGGCTCCGTTTCTCCCCTACACCACACCCCGAGCCTCATAGATGGCATCCAGATGACAGAGCTCCCAGCCTACAGCTGGACCAAGCTTAGGCCTTGTTGTCAGGCCTCAGACGCACACACATTCATACTGCCCTCCTCTCATTAGGGCCTCTCACACTCCAACCCCTCTTGCAGGGTCTCTTTCACACGTTGACAACTTGTACTGCCTTGCTCACTCTTGGAGCGGGCCCCTTAGGGCATAGGCTTTAGCTAGCTCATACCTTGGGTGGCAGATGTACCATCCTTTGGGCCTCTCCTATGACCCTCACCTGGGTAGTGGCCAGCTAATTACCTGACTGGGTCTAAGCTTGCCCTGGCCCCTTCCCAGGGCAACTCTGTATACTCAGACAACACTGGGCTCCCAGTCCTCTGGTTTTCTCCCTCCCTGGGGGTCCATATATCCACCCCCTCTCTGGGGCCATGGGGCTTCCTTCCCTAGTGGGGCTCAGGTGGTCATAGCTGTGCCTGGCCCTTTCTGGGTCTTATACCCCACAGGGCTCAGGTGTCCACAGCCATGCCTGGCCCCCACTCTTGCTCCTCAGGGTCTTGCTGCTGCAGGGTGGTAGCCACAGCCATGCCTGGCCCCAACTACCTTCGATGATCAATGACCCACCCAAAGGTGAGGGCTGGGGTTAAGGCACCCCTATCCACCTTTCACCGGGGTGGTAACTGGCCTGGCATTTCCTGGGTGCTCCCGCACCACTGAGAGCCCCACCAGGCCACCCACTTCCAGCAGGGTGCAGTTTTAGATCATGCTCAGGGCCAGGAGCCTCCAAACCATCCCATACAGCACCTACCCTTACCTCCAGAGTGTTGCATACTACCTGGCCTGCTAGCAGTGAACTGCTCTGTTTATATAGGCGGCCAGAGATCTAAAAATGGCCACTGCAATCAAGCACCTGCTGGCTGCTTGGCTCAGGTCTCAAAATGTCTGGCACCAATAGTGCCCTGCCACAGCCCTGCTTTGTATTATTAGGTCAACAAGTAATAACACTCACTTCTCTAAGCCTTAAAAAAGCACAAAACTTGTTAGTATGCAACTATGTACAAACTGTCATTTGAAAAGTTATGAATCAATGTTACTCTTGAAATCACTAGACAGTTTTTTTCTTTCACTATTTATACAGTTGTATGCATGTTTGGAAGAAATAAAGATCAGGAGTACAGTACAGCAATGTTTTCTAGGAAAATACAGGTGCAGAGTCTCATATTCTCAATGCAAAACTTACGGATCCTACACCTGGAAAAAGCTCTTGAGAGACAGACAGAGAGAGACAGACAGAGAGATCATCATTCCTACCCTTCTCTTGTTTTTTGCTTGCTTTCATATATGTAAATTATAGACTCCTCACTGGCGGAAGTATTTGAACACTCATGGCGCATGGACCAAGTGTCCCGGAGGACTCGAAAAGGGCCAATGTGGTCCCCATTTTCAAGAAGGGGAGGAAGGAGGACCCAGGCAACTATAGGCCAGTCAGTCTCACCTCCATCCTAGGCAAAGACTTTGAAAAATTTATCAAGGCTCACTTTTGCGAGAGCCCGGCAGGAAAAATTATGCTGAGGGAAAACCAGTATGGGTTCATAGCAGGTAGATCATGCCTGACTAATCTAGTCTCTTTTTATGACCAGGTTACAAAACACCTGGACGCAGGAGTAGCAGTTGACATCATTTACTTAGACTTCAGGAAGGCCTTCAATACGGTATCCCACCCCATACTGGTAAACAAGTTAAGAGGCTGTGACTTGGATGACTACACAGTCCGGTGGGTGGCAAATTGGCTAGGGGGTCACACCCAGAGAGTCGTGGTGGATGGGTCGGTTTCGGCCTGGAAGGGTGTGGGCAGTGGGGTCCCACAGGGCTTGGTCCTTGGACCGATACTCTTCAATGTCTTCATCAGCGACTTGGACAAGGGAGTGAAGTGTACTCTGTCCAAGTTTGTGGATGACACAAAACTGTGGGGAGAAGTGGACACGCCGGAGGGCAGGGAACAGCTACAAGCAGACTTGGACGGGTTGGACATATGGGTGGAAAACAACAGAATGCAATTGTCACGGCGGGATCCTGCAGGAGGGCCGTGATCTCCTTAAGGTCTGTCTCACTGTGTCAAGGCCGGCCCAAGGTACCCTCTTATTCTCGCCTGCCATGTCTTGCTGGTAAATATAATAGGGAGGCTA
Organism: Alligator sinensis; assembly: GCF_000455745.1. Taxonomy (NCBI): domain Eukaryota; kingdom Metazoa; phylum Chordata; order Crocodylia; family Alligatoridae; genus Alligator; species Alligator sinensis. The sequence continues at coordinate 2,819,081 of NW_005842014.1, forward strand.
CCTTACTCCTCCTTGGGCACGGCTACTCGGGACCTCTGTCCCCGCGGTTTTCCCGGCCTCTTGTGGTTTCCCCGTATGATGGGTGCTACTCGGGCACCCCAGCCTTATGGGCTATGCGTGGCTCCTACCAGCCCCTAATACCACGCAGCAAGCCTCGCAGATGGGATAGACATTGGTTTGTCTCTCTCTGTACACTGACGCCCCCTCCTGGGGCTCTCCCTGCCCACTCCGGGCCTTCGCTGCGCCGTCACCCTCTCTCAGGGCCTTCTCTGCGCTGTTGCCCCTTGTCTGGGCCTTTTCAATAGTGCCCCCTCCTGGGGCCTGCTATGCCCGTTCTGGGGCTCTCTCTGCGCCCACACTCGGGCTTCTAAAATGCTGCCCCCTTCCTTGGGGCTTTTCCGCGCCCACACCTGGGCTTCTGAAGTATTGCCCCCTTCCTGGGGCTCGTCACGCCCGCACTGGGCTTCTCAATCGTGTTGCCTTCTCTTGGGGCCTTCTCAATAGTGCCCCCTCCCTGGGGCTCGTTGTACCTACACTTGGGCTTCTAAAATATTGTACCCCTTCCTGGGGCTTGTCACGCCCGCACTGGGGCTTCTCAATAGTTGCCCCACTCTGGGGCTTGCTACGCCCTCATGGGGCTTCTTAAAAAGGCTGCCCCTTCCTGGGGCTCGTTGTGCCCCACTTGGGCTTCTCAAAGTTGCCCCTCTCTAGGGCTCGCTACGCCCGTACTGGGGCTTCTCAAACGCCCCCTCTCTGGGGCTGGGGTCTAAGCACCCCGTAAGCTGCGCCCTCACTGGCGCCGGGGTCCACACGTTGCTGTGGGTTCCCCCTGAATACGCTGCACCCTCACTAGCGCTAGGGCCCCCACACCACTGTGGGTCCCTATGAGTATGCTGTGCCCACTCAGGCGCTGGGGTCCTCACCCTCTGTTGTGAGTCCCCAATGAGGCCTCCTCCAACCCCTATAGCCTCACCCAAACCACC
>NW_005842014.1:2820788-2831859 GCF_000455745.1 Alligator sinensis
TCCTGCCTATGCAGGGGGTTGGACTCAATGATCTATTGAGGTCCCTTCCGACCCTAACATCTATGAATCTATGAATCGATGAGTCATAGAGAAGTAGGGCTGGAAGGTACCTCCACGGGTCATCTAATCTAATCCCCTGCATGGGGCAGAATCATCCCTGTCTAAACCATCCTATACAAGACATAAAATAAACTCTACATAAAACTACTGTCAACCCTGACAGTGCCTAAGTGCTTCTTAGCTTTCTAAAAGCAGAGGTTTAAGGAACATTTTATCCAAAGATTATTGAATTAAAAATGTAGAAACAACCCTGGGCGGGTCATCTAATCTAATCCCCTGCATGGGGCAGAATCATCCCTGTCTAAACCATCCTATACAAGACATAAAATAAACTCTACATAAAACTACTGTCAACCCTGACAGTGCCTAAGTGCTTCTTAGCTTTCTAAAAGCAGAGGTTTAAGGAACATTTTATCCAAAGATTATTGAATTAAAAATGTAGAAACAACCCTGGGGTACAAGCAGGTACAAGACCTAACACTCCCCGGACCAGAGCATCACCAGCTCAATAAGCTGCAGAGCAAAGCTCATTCCAGCTTCTGTCCTTCTGGCCCAACGTATCTTCCTTCTTGACAGCTTAGTGGGTCAGCTCAATCAGAGGGGAAGGGGTGTTCTTGGTTTTGCCTAGTTGAGGCCTAACAGTTGACACAAGAGTTTTCTAGGGAATGGGAAATGTTCAATTCAGTACTCTCTGGATGAGGTGGGCCTCTGACTTCCCAGATAAGTGTCCTAACCACTAGGGCTGTGTGAAGCTTTAGTCCCTGATTCAATTTGGCAGAGATTCAACCCAATTTGGTGGCTGAAACTGCGAATCCGAATCAAATCAGAGGACCCTTTAATCTCTCTGAATCGATTCGGAACCCTACTGAGTATAAAAAAGGGTTGGCTGCCGGCCCAGAGTAGGCCAGTCATGGCTGGTCTGCAGCCACTTCTGGTCCATGGTTTGCCGGTCCACAGTATAAAAAGGTTGGGAACCCCTAATTTATGCTAATACTAATAGATGTTAATAAATTAGAATGTTAACAAATATTCAGGGAAGGAAGTAACGAAAACCAAAGGAAATTAAAAAGACAACCAGGAAGAGGCAAAGCTACTTAGATTCAGAAACCATTTGTGTCCTTGGTGTTCAAAGAAGAGAAAACAGCTAAAGAAATCAACACCATTAGTCAGTGAAGATGAGAAGTTTCATTTAAGTCTCACAATGAGGATGCCCAGCCTCAGTTCAAGGGGCTTTAGCAATGGGTATAATGATACACTTTTAAACCCTAGGCTCTATAAAGGAAAATCTTGACAGGACCTGAAGTGTTGGTCTCAGTATATGGTAGGTTATCAAAATGCTGATTCCTTAGGAAATAATGACAAAACTCAGTGTCTAAAGGCAATTATGGAAGATTGCATGTTTGCTCAAAAGATTGATTCAAAAGACAGACTGAGAGAGACACATCTAACTGAGCTGAAAACAGGAACAGAGTGCTAAGGGCAAGATGTCTGCATACGAATATGTTGAAAAGGAATCTGATAACACACGTAGCAATTGTGTTCTTTGATTGCTTGCTCTCTTAACCTTAGGAGTCAGGTGATGAATGAAAGGCTCAACATACAACCCCTGCAGTCTGAGATTGTGTTGACTAAAAAAATAGCATCAGAAAATATTTGCTGGATGTAATTTTGAATTTTCCTTACATGGTTCCAGAAATTATTATTACTTGTTTTGCTCATAAGTCATTTATATTCAAGTAGTTTTCTATGTTTTATAGAAAAGGCCAGGACAACCCTGTTAGAGATGGAATTCCTCTATTTTCCACAGTCACGCACAGTCCAGAGTCAGTGTGAGCCTCTCTGCCAATGTGTCAAGCAAGTCAAAGGGAATACATGCAGTGGGGAAGCATAGAGCGGACTTCCCTGCTGACATTAATACTGCCTGAAAAATGGAATTCATCCCCTAAGAGAAAAAATGACAACTTTGGGGTGGTCGGGAAGTTATCAAAATGTTCTGTGGATTTTTAACTTTTGGCAGAAATACAAAACCTGGGGAAACAAGGGCCAAATGCATTGATTTAGAAACATCATGGCGCTACTTCAAGGGGCTTGGACTTCTCAGGAGGAACCCAGCCTGAAGTAAAACATGGGGATACAAAAATGGCACCTTTTGATGAGCTACCAAATAGATTTTTTTTTGCTTGCTTGTTATTTTGGTGGGGGAAAAAATACAGCAACCCATTTTTAGATTTGGGGTATTCACTGTTTTAACTCAAAATGTTCCCAGAAAGTAGACACACTCAATTCACACCATTTCCTGTCAACGACGTTTATAATAGAACATTTTTGACCAATCTTAACTGAGACTTCCAGATGGGGTCTCAATTATGATGTGAAAACCTGTCAATTGTGTCTTGCACTAGGATTAGTTTCTCATTTCTCACAGGCTGCAAAGAAGCCATTACGTGATAATGACTTCTGGTTTTGAAGGCTCTCAAACTAATTCAGACTGGTGACTTAGCCAGGAAGTTACTTATCGTCTCAATCATTCAGACCAATAGTTTGAAATTCTACTCCAACCTTGGTTTTATTTCTTTTTCTTTTTTCCCCCTTTTTTTTTGGCTGTTTATTGCCCCATCTCTAAAGTCAACAAAAGTCCAGAGAGTGAAACTATCTGAATCCCAAAAACGGCTAAATTAAAATGTCATCCTACTACTCAGCAGAACAGTAGACTTCGAGCCCTCTGGAACAAGAGTGGCCTCCTTTGCTCTATGGCTGCATGTTACCCTGTCCAAATAGGCCCTGATGCTTGATTGGGGCTCTTAGTCATTACTAGAATGCACATTGGCAGTAAATAAGACTGCTTCCATTATTTTCACTCCGGTTAATCTTTACAGCTTTGAGGGAAAGCGAGCATCAGACTCTATTCCTTACGTATCCTCATCAGAAGAATTGACTGGATCCCCATCACTCACACCTACGATCAACCATCAAAGACAGTGCAGCATTGCAGAGATAATCCAAGGGCTGAAATGCTCCTTTGCTGATATGCACGTGGCATTGAAAGAGCCCACCAGAGCTCAGGCGGGTGTACAGACACAGGCAGGAAGGAACATTTGTGTGCCAACAGATCACGTCTGAACTGGAGTCAGGGAACAAGGAACTCCATGCTGTCTTTTTCAAAATCACTCTCAGAGCACAGTTGCTCTTTAATTTTGCTCCTCCTGGGGGTTTTCCCATGATATCCATCATCTCTCTCACCTGCCACCATTTATAAAGTGCTCGCCACTGAGTTTTACAAGCCCCAAACTACTTTGTGGAATATAAAGGCAGTGGGGAAGGTTGCCTTTGTCCTACAAAAAGACCACTGAGAATCTCTAGTTATATGAAAGGCTGTGAAAAAATTAGCAAAATGGACTTCTGAAAGAGAGGTAGAGAGCATTTGTACGTAGCTCACAAACACATCCAGATTGAAAAAATGATCTCTAATTGCCAGGGAAATAAATTTCCAATTAATTAAGGCGAGGCGGGGGGGGGAGATGATCTAGATAAAGATGCTCAATTTATAATCCTGCAAAATAAAATTAAGTCTCAGTCAGTCATTAAAAATGTGTAGTATCTCCGTACCTAATTATGATTTCTCCAGCATTCCTCTTAAAATCATTTGTCATAGTATCTGAACTTAATGACCCTTTTACAATTGCAGGAGATATAAACTTAACATTAGCCCCCCACAGGAGACAAATCTTCCACTCTGCAACATGCTACTCTATGGGCTACGTGGATAATAAAATAAAATTGTGCTGAATGGGGTGTCAGCAACATCTGGGGCAAGACAATTAAAGCTACGTGTGAATATTCTTTTTTAAACCCTTTCATATAACTCCTACTCATAACATCTGCTAATAGCTCAAACATAAAAAGAAATGCTTTCTTGCCGAAATGTATTTTACTGTTAAAGGGACACCTCATCTATATTTTTAGCCTAATCTATTTGGGGCAAGGATCTTGTCCTAATATTTGTCTCGAATACTTCTAGCACACTTTTGGCACTGCAAATAAAATAAGTATTATCATTACAACAGTGTAACTTAAGCTCCATGATTATGCTTTTTTGAGGGGAAAAACACCTTTGCAAAACCTAATAGCAGTAACGTGCTTATGAAATTAAAGGTAATTTTATTTGGGTGTAGAGGTTCTCTGACAGGGCTTGCAGCTCCAATGGTGGTATGGTGTTAGGATGCATGAAGCAGGAAAATGCAGCTAACTGGAGACAAAAATCAAACTGGGCAAAGAAGAAACCAGAGAAAGAGAGGGGCTACTCCTGACATATTTCTGTCAGGTTTAGGGCTTTACTCAGGCTCTTTTGAAAATACCACTTGGAAGGCCACGTTGTCTCCGGTCCTTGCATAGTTGATGGGGAAGTGTGGTGGTACAAAGAGACTTCCCTCTCTTGGATGCCCTTTATGAATGCCAAAGAAAGGCATAGTCTGCATGCCTCCAGTTTAAAGACCAGGTCATGGGAGGTCTTACCTAGGGGACAGGCCACCAAGAGAGAGTGAGAGACAGGGCAGAGTCCAAGACAGGCCAACTCAGAGTTCAAGAGTAAGATACCAAGTTACTAGATCATAGGGAGAATACAGAGGCAGGGTGGAGTCACAAGCCGAGTCTAAGTTCAGGAGTCAAAAACCAAATGACCAGATCTGAGAGAAAATCCAAAAGCCAGAGTCCAAGAAGAGAGCAGGCAGGGTCAGGAACCAAGAAACCAGAGAGCGCAGGGTCAGAGAGGCTTACCAGAGCAGCCTTCAAGGGAACTGCTGGCTGGCCTGGAGGCTGCTGCCACAGGGGAAATGAAAGGAGGAGGCTGTTCTTCCTAGCACCAGACAGTGGGCATCCGTACCACAAGCCTCCGGGCTTGGGCCTGCATGTAGGATGCCTGCTAAAGACGTTGGAAATATCTGAAGCCCCTGGCAGGGGTGGAGGATGTTTGCAGGTCATAGGGCCACTTATGGTTCTGGACTGACTCATGGATTTGGACTTGATTTGGCTGATTTGGGTTGGAACACAAAACATTTCCTTAAAAAAAAAAAAAGTATGGTCCACTGGGTAATTATCCCAGACTGGGCTGCCTGCTAAGGCCCCTGGTGCGGAGCAGCATCCCCCAGTGAAGCTCTAGGCATGGAGGAAGTGAGTCATGCTGGCTTCCACCAGTACTGAAAGCATCAATGGTTATCCATATATCTTTCCCTCAAGGGGAATTACTTGGTGTCCTTGGGCCTCAGAGGGATAAAGTGAATAGTAACCTACGTCTACTTGATCTGTTCCAGTACTACTTAGGAGATTTAGTCATTTGGGGAGATCACCCCCCAGGGAAAAATGAAAGCATCCAAGGGAAAAATTCTCTGATGCACCACAGTGGTGCTGGTGGATGCAGTTTGGTGCTGAAATCTTTACAGTGTAAATGTTTTGATTCCTGAATGTCAGCATGGTCTGTTTCAGTCAAAAAGAGTAAAATAAAATATATCAATGTTTGCAGATAGAAAAGTTTTGGAATTTTTCAGTGAAAAATGTCAATATTTCAACTTTCATCCCAATTTGGGATGGAAACAAAACTTGAAAAATCAGAATTTCTTATGGAGAGGACATTCTTGTTTTCAGTTAAGCTTTAGTTGCTATTTTTTCACCCAGAAGCTGAAACCCTTCATTAAGTTGGAAAAGGAGCTGTCTGCTAAAGCTACCATAATTTGGGGGTCTCTATACCAACTAACCATACTTCCTGCAAGCAATCAACCAGAGGTGAAAGCAGGCAGCTTCACTCCAGGGGTACCAGTATGATGCCCCAGATAGTGCTGGCTGCCATGGTCCTGATCACAGTGGTGTGATAAGCCACTGCTGTAGGCACAGTTATTTTTGTGCCCTTCCACACAGGTGGCATGCCTAAGGCAGCTGCTCTCGTCACCCCCCACCCCACCTCGCAGCCCCTTATCAGTGATGCTATTGCAACCAATGTATATTGATATTAACTCACTTTTTTCCTTCAGCAGCACATAGAAAGGTTTTATCCTTGGCAACTGATAACAGCTGATTTCTGCTCACCTGGTTTATCAAATGTTAGGCTTGTTTATACAGCTCTAACAAAAAAGCAGTGGGTATGTGGATGCCAGAGAAAAAGACTCAGTGGGAAGATCCTCAGAATGAATAAATATGAGTGACTTAAATGAAGTTAGGCTGTTTACACCAGCTGAGGATCTAGTCCAGCATTTGTGATCCACTCATGACTCAAAAACACTTACTCATCTGTGTTCATGCTTATGCCACAGCATATGCTGTGCACTGTATCGTCCTCCCATCCTTCAAGAGTGTTGTATTAGCCCTCTTCTCCCAAGATTTTACACTGTCAACCAACCTATCTAAGATGAAAGTCCCCTTCCCTGAGACCCACTGGAACTTCTGGACTGTGCATTTGGGATCGCCACAGAAGATAAAGAGGATGCTTTCTTAGCACTTCACTTTGTTCAGTGAAGCGCTAAGAAAGAGTATAGCAACTCTGCAGATGATCTTCCAGATTAGGTGGTCTCCTCACTTCCCAGGAGGGAAAGTTCATGAAGAGATCCTCTCCCATCTTGAATGTCTTCTATGAAGAGCTGCATAAGGTAACCTTTAATTGGTGTGTTCTTCTATAGCCAGAAGATGTATGCCATGTGCATGGTTTTCCAGCCTCACCCCTGTGTGTGCAGCAGAAATAAAGCATATCCATGAGCCTGGAACCCTCTTCACTTGGAGGACAGAAAAGGTTTTGTGGCTTCATGCATAGCTGGAGTAGTTTGTCTGATGATCTAAGCACTTGAGGCAAAATGCACTGATTATGCCTGCCTTCTCTTCTGATGTAACTGCCAGCTGGAGAGAGAACACGACCCTCCCCAGCTTCCAGCAGCCAACCCATAGTCCACAGTCCAGGTCTCAGACATCTTAGGAGATGTTTTCCATTGATGTTCACGGATATCAGTGACTCTAAGTCCTATCAGGTCATCTAGTTCATGTTTCTGCCAGTTTCTTAGTGCAACATTAATTTCAACTCCCTAGTTGCTGCAACCACTATGCAATGGTTGAGACATTATCCCTTCCAAGTGATGTTTGTAGCAAATGGGATAACACCTTATGTGCTTAACACCTTATGACCACAGGACAGATACTATTCCACCAATTAGTCATCTAAGTGGCACTTAGGCATGCTTAGATATCTAACTTGCTAAGTGTGATCTTATTCCCCCCTGCTTGGGCCCCTGGAAAACCATTAGTGCATTTATGTTTGTAATATAATGATACTTATGTGTTTCATTCAATGAATATTAAGTGCAAAATACATAAGCAGCTTAGAGAGCAGAACCTTTTACTTCCTTTTACCAGGGGAATGCCGTTCTCACTGAGCAACAGAGTTGTGTCCCATCTTATATGCTTTCCTTCTGACCCCTTGACTCCTGTGTTCATTTCCATCTAGTGGCCAAGCTTCAAAAGAAAGGAGGATACCCTCAGCTCTGCGTAGTCCATTATCTAATGGCTTGGGTACACTTCCAGGAAAAAAAGGAAATGTGTGTTCATAGATCTTCTGGCTGACTGGAGTCTAGAACTATGTCTTTCTGTAATGTGTCCAGCCCTGGGGTAGCAAAGTCACTCCCTAGCGGTTGCCAGGATCCTAGCTTGTTCACCCTCTCTGGCCTCTCAGGGTCCCCACCCTGTTGTCTCACCTGCCACATCTTAGTGTTAAAATTGGGCAGGGAAGCTGCCCCTGTAGGGTAGGAGGGTTTTGCTTCAGGTCTTAGCATGGGCGACTGGTGCTGCCTTAGTCGCGGGGGGGGGCTTGTGCCCCCCCCCCCCGCCGCACCAATGCTCCTGCCTGCCCTCCCTGCCCGTCGCCTAAGTGGCAAGTGCGACCAATCAGGGGTTGCACCAGCGCTCTCAGGGGGTGCACGTGCACCCCCATGCACCTCCTATGTGTCACCACTGGGTCTTAGGTCCCTGTCTGGGCTGCAGCCCCCTGGCTTTGGCCCACTTACTCCGGCTGGGATCCTTTGCCTGAGGTCCACTCTTTCAGAACCTAGGGTCCTGGGCCCCAGCACATCCTTCATGGGCTCTGGGCCTGTTGGACCCGGTCTGGCTCGTCATAGGCTCTGAACTTGTGCCCTCAATCCTCACACCACAGTTCTTCTGCTGACAGCAGCGCCCCCCATCCTTGAAGGGTTTAGGACCTGGGGTGCCCCTGGCACTCTTCTCAGTGACTTCTTCCTCCCCTACAACCACAACTCAGTCCTCTGGTTCAACTTCAACACAAACAAAAAGATACGAGCACCTGCTCCCAAACAAAAGGTTCCCCCAACCCCAGGGCAACAGCCCACTGTGGCAATGAGCTACAACACAATGGCAAAATACCTATCTCTGCTGTGCAGTGGTGCTGGGGTTTCCTTGCAGCTCCCTGCAGTCTGGAGTCCTTCCCCACTAGCCAGTCAAGCCCCTCTCCTTTCTCAGGCCTCAGCCACAGTCCTGGTTTTATAAGGCCTCTAACCCCTCTGTGGACCACCTAACCACTTCCACTCCAGGCCTCTCAATCACTGGTCACACTGTGCTGGCCACACCTGGGGCAGGTGGGCATGCTATTAAAGAACACGACCCTCCCCAGCTTCCAGCAGCCAACCCATAGTCCACAGTCCAGGTCTCAGACATCTTAGGAGATGTTTTCCATTGATGTTCACGGATATCAGTGACTCTAAGTCCTATCAGGTCATCTAGTTCATGTTTCTGCCAGTTTCTTAGTGCAACATTAATTTCAACTCCCTAGTTGCTGCAACCACTATGCAATGGTTGAGACATTATCCCTTCCAAGTGATGTTTGTAGCAAATGGGATAACACCTTATGTGCTTAACACCTTATGACCACAGGACAGATACTATTCCACCAATTAGTCATCTAAGTGGCACTTAGGCATGCTTAGATATCTAACTTGCTAAGTGTGATCTTATTCCCCCCTGCTTGGGCCCCTGGAAAACCATTAGTGCATTTATGTTTGTAATATAATGATACTTATGTGTTTCATTCAATGAATATTAAGTGCAAAATACATAAGCAGCTTAGAGAGCAGAACCTTTTACTTCCTTTTACCAGGGGAATGCCGTTCTCACTGAGCAACAGAGTTGTGTCCCATCTTATATGCTTTCCTTCTGACCCCTTGACTCCTGTGTTCATTTCCATCTAGTGGCCAAGCTTCAAAAGAAAGGAGGATACCCTCAGCTCTGCGTAGTCCATTATCTAATGGCTTGGGTACACTTCCAGGAAAAAAAGGAAATGTGTGTTCATAGATCTTCTGGCTGACTGGAGTCTAGAACTATGTCTTTCTGTAATGTGTCCAGCCCTGGGGTAGCAAAGTCACTCCCTAGCGGTTGCCAGGATCCTAGCTTGTTCACCCTCTCTGGCCTCTCAGGGTCCCCACCCTGTTGTCTCACCTGCCACATCTTAGTGTTAAAATTGGGCACGGACACAACTGATCTCACAGTGCGGAGGGAGTTCCCCAGGGGCTGATCGCTAAAGCCGCTTCTGGGACTGGCTGTGGCCACTTCTAGGAACAGCTGCAGTGATCAGCTGGCACTTGCAGGGGGGGCACCAATGCTCCTGCCTGCCCTCCCTGCCCGTCGCCTAAGTGGCAAGTGCGACCAATCAGGGGTTGCACCAGCGCTCTCAGGGGGTGCACGTGCACCCCCATGCACCTCCTATGTGTCACCACTGGGTCTTAGGTCCCTGTCTGGGCTGCAGCCCCCTGGCTTTGGCCCACTTACTCCGGCTGGGATCCTTTGCCTGAGGTCCACTCTTTCAGAACCTAGGGTCCTGGGCCCCAGCACATCCTTCATGGGCTCTGGGCCTGTTGGACCCGGTCTGGCTCGTCATAGGCTCTGAACTTGTGCCCTCAATCCTCACACCACAGTTCTTCTGCTGACAGCAGCGCCCCCCATCCTTGAAGGGTTTAGGACCTGGGGTGCCCCTGGCACTCTTCTCAGTGACTTCTTCCTCCCCTACAACCACAACTCAGTCCTCTGGTTCAACTTCAACACAAACAAAAAGATACGAGCACCTGCTCCCAAACAAAAGGTTCCCCCAACCCCAGGGCAACAGCCCACTGTGGCAATGAGCTACAACACAATGGCAAAATACCTATCTCTGCTGTGCAGTGGTGCTGGGGTTTCCTTGCAGCTCCCTGCAGTCTGGAGTCCTTCCCCACTAGCCAGTCAAGCCCCTCTCCTTTCTCAGGCCTCAGCCACAGTCCTGGTTTTATAAGGCCTCTAACCCCTCTGTGGACCACCTAACCACTTCCACTCCAGGCCTCTCAATCACTGGTCACACTGTGCTGGCCACACCTGGGGCAGGTGGCCATGCTATTAAAGGTCTCTCTGCCACTAGCAATTCCTCCAAGGTATTGGAGCCAGCCAGCTGCTCCCTGGCTCTCTCTGTCCTTCAGTGATGGGGTAGGGGCCCCACTGCACTTTCTCAGCCTGGAACAGTGTCCTAACCACTGGGTGACTGGGCAAAAGGTGAATGAGTTTTACTCCATCCTGGTTCAGGTAAATGCTTTCCCTGTAAGTGTTCTGGAACTGCAGAGGATGGAGGTAGGTGATGTACAACCCTCAGATAGATACCTGAGAGGAGGGACCTCAAACACCCGGCCTTTCCTGCTGGCTGCCTATAAATGACTTTGCTCAGTGCTCACATAGTTTCATAGTTGGTAGGGTTGGAAGGTACCTGAGCAGATCATCAAGTCCAACCCCCCGCCATGGCAGGAAAGAGTATTGGGGTCAAACGACCCCGGCGAGGTGTTCATCCAGCCTCATCTTAAAGACCCTTAAGATAACCTGGAGAGGGTCCAGAGAAGGGCCACTCATATGGTTAAGGGCTTGCAGGCCAAGCCCTATGAGGAGAGACTGGGGCACCTGGACCTCTTCAGCCTCCGCAAGAGAAGGTTGAGAGGCGACCTTGTGGCTGCCTATAAGT
>NW_005842014.1:2832287-2869130 GCF_000455745.1 Alligator sinensis
CTAGATCCCCCCTCAGCCTTCTCTTGTGGAGGCTGAACAGGTTCAAGTCCCTTAACCTCTCCTCGTAGGGCCTACCCTGCTGCCCCCGGATCATGCGGGTGGCCCTCCTCTGGACCCTCTCCATGTTGTCCACATCCCTCCTGAAGTGCGGCACCCAGAACTGGATGCAGTACTCCAACTGCGGCCTGACCAGTGTCGCATAGAGGGGGAGGATCACCTCCTTGAACCTGCTCGAGATGCATCTGTGGATGCATGACAAGGTATGGTTGGCCTTCCTGACCGCGTCCCCACACTGTTGGCCCTTGTTCATTTTGGCATCAATAATGACTCCAAGATCCTTTTCTGCCTCTGCACCAATGAGAAGGGTGTTCACCAGCCTGTAGGACATGTTTGGGGATGCATAAACTGCCCACTGCCAGAATAAGATCACTCTTCTTTGGCCCATTTACCATGGAGGCATTGTCATTTGAAAAGGTGGAATAGGATCTGGATGCAAGTATACTGAGCAGTTCTGAACTTGGGATCTCTTTTTCCTCTCAGTGGATTGTAAGTGTGCCAGAAGGAATTCCTGATATTATTAAACATGTGGGTAGAACCACACAGGCCTATACCAGCTGATGACTGAAACTTTTATTTTTACTTTTTTCCTTAAAACTAAAAGTAAACAAATCCTTCAAATGACTTGAAAGTTAAAAAATGTGCATGTATTCCACATAGCTACTGTGTGTTTAGTCCATACAGTTACTGCGTGTCCCAGGAACTGCATCCCTCAGCCTCTTTTCCCCTCCTCCTCTTGGTATGCAGATGGATGCTCATCCTAAAATAGGTGGTAAGCTATTGACTTTTGCATGGAAATTCTTCTATTTGCTGGCTGAAGTTTGATTTGAGACCCATTACTAATGATATGTTTATTTAGCTTTAAGTTTCCTTCTCCTCTTCTGGGCCTCAAACTGAAGTCTATCTAGATGGGTGCTGTTAGGTACCAAGGTGTGGGCGGTCGGGGGAGGTCGCCTGGTTAATTGTGAGAAGTCCAGAAACTGGGTCAAACTATGGGTATGTCAGAACCACCTCCGTGAGGATCTTGAGACTGCCACCAAGAATGAAGCCCGGCCCACTCACTCCCACTATGCATATGCCATGCAATGTTGTGTAGCTGCTTTTTGACACACGCTTCGAGATGCTGTCAGTATTACAGTCTCGGGTGTGTCTCTAAGAGTGCTACTGGGTACGTCCAATATAGTGATTCTCAACCAAGGGGCAGCACTCTGGGATGCTATGAGATCCTCTTAAGTCTGCTGTGATACACAATGCACTATTAGGTATGCAAGCATCTACATATGATTGACAAGATAAACCCAGAGATTTCCAATAGGAGCGCGTAGTTTCAAATATTCTAACTTATTATGATGTCTCTGAGTTCTCTGCATTAAAGGAATTGCTTTATTCTTTTTCATAGTCAAAAAACAAGTACAAGCTAAAATCTGGCAATTTTTAAGGTGTGCCTTGAGCCTACCTAGAGGTGCCTTAAGTAAAAAAAAAAAAAATTGAGCACCATGGTCTAGTGACACTGATAGGAACCATACTACAATTTGTCCAATATGTGCCATGTGTGGAGTGGAAGCAAGTGGGTGGGGTTTGTTTTTCCTTGCCAATCTCAAGATGTAGATACACCCTAAAGATACAACCTAATGCTGTGATCCCTAACATGGAAAGTATAGGGTAAAAGCAAAAGGAAGGGTGTATTACAGGCGCATATGATGGGCCATGCTCCCTTTCTTATCCACCATTTTTTAACTGTCTCTGAACCCGGATTAGCCCCTCACACTCTGAAGATCACGTATTGATAAGAACAGAGGTTTTACAAAGGGTCAAGCCTATCAACCCTTTCAACAATGGCAGCTTTCACCCAGAGGGACTAAAGGATAAGCAATAGAGATCTACAATGCTGAGATGGCAGAGCAGTCTGCCCTGCTAATCTTTGTAACTGCCTGGGGTGATAATGACCCTCTCGACCGGTCTTACTCTTCCCAAATAACTGGTTACCCTCAGGTTACTGCATTTCCCTTGCCTGTTAATGACCTGATAATATAGCTCATATCCTTTTTAAACGTACGGAGTTTTGCAGAAGCTTCTTTCTGTTCTATCTGCTTCTTAGCTCTGCCGGGTCTGCCTTTTTCTCAGACACCTGGGAAAGGATACAGCGGCACCCAAAACTTCTAAAACAGTGATTCTCAATCTTTTTTGTCCCAGGACCCATTTGTAAACATTGAGGGCCGGTCCCGACCCAGTGTCCCTCACTCCCGCGTACTGCCCCACAGCCCCCAGTGTGAGGGGAAGGGGTGGGTGTGTGGGGCATGGGGGGCCCCAAGCAGCCCTTTGCAGGCTGCCAACATTGCCAGTCTGCAAGGGAAAAAGGGTTTCCCATGTTCCTCTCCTTTAAAGGAGAACCCATTTTCACAGTTTGTACGCGACCCTTTCATATATTCTTGCAACTTACTTTTGGGTCACCACCCATGGGTTAAGAAACACTGCTCTAAAAAATCCAGTAAAAGATATCTCCTCCAAAAAGCCTTGCTTCTGGTCAATCTTAGTTCATTCATGCTGGGATTTATTTTCATTTCAAAATATCATTCCTCCTGATCTTATTTCCCCCTTCCCAATCCCCCTCCCCTCCCCAGAATAAATAACCCGGAGAACGTTGCCATTGCTCTCACCATCTCGCTTCCAGAATGTCTCAAGCAGGAAATATCAATTACAAGCTGCTTGTGATAAGGCACAGAGTAGTTAAGCCATCCAACCCTCAAGTCTGCTAGCTACAGTCACATGACCCTGTAAATCTTTCCCAACCTGCGTGTTACAAATCTTCGTGGTGTGTTTTTGCAGTGGCAGCCTGTTTGTGACTCATGAATTTTATTTGGGAGAATTGCTTTCATAATTTAGCCCAGCCAAAATGGGCTGTCCCTCTTAGTAGTTTTTCATGATAAAAAATTCTGCGTGTCACCAATGGATATTCTCGAGCCAATAAAAAAAAACTCATTATCACTTTATTTTGTCAAATGGGAGAAAAAATACCCAATGCATTATAATAATAATTGTAATAATAAAAGATAATGATGATATTTAAAGCTGGGCTAAATAAGCCATTGACTGTACTACTTTGTTTGGTGGATTTTCACATAGCTTCTTGATGAAGTGGTTGGACTGCATTGCATTTGGTCTTCCTTTCCGCAGCTGATGCGTTACTTCCAACCCTCATGTAAGGCATCAGCTAATAATATCTTACAGCTTTTCAGCTGGAAGCTGCTATCTGAAGGGCTGACAGTGACATAAGTGCCTGGTGACATAAGTGACATAAATGCCACTGTTAGATTTTATTTATGGGGGGACCACAGGGGGTTGGAAGTGCCATGCTTAGTGAAACATTTCCAGTGGCAATAGGCCATGTCCTGCCACAACAGAAATCCAGAGGAACCTGGGAAGAACAGGGTTCTACTACACACGCCAGGAATCTGGCCTCGGTATTATCCATGCCACCTTCAGACAACTTAAAGATCGTTTAGAGTCATGAGAGCCAATTTTTTTGGCACGCATGACACAAACTAACCCACACGCTTCCTGAGTGCCACTCCGATCCCCTTCCTCTGCCTGATCTACTGCTCTGCTTTCTGTTTCCTGCCTAATCTGCTACTGTGCTGCCTGTCCACTCCCTGAGCTGCCATGCGCCACCCACTGAGGCTGCCTGTGCCACTGTTGGCACTCATGTCACAGGTTGGCTCCCCCTAGTTTAAAACATACAGCAAACCCCCACTGCCAAGATTTTAGAAAATGGGGGAGGACAGAAACCATAAGGCTGGTTTAAGCAGTAGAGGAACGCGTGAGATTTTAAACTGCTTACTGGGTTATCTTAAATTGTACTAATGTATGTAGGATACATTTTTAAGTTATGTCAAGGGCAGTAAGCATTCATGGATGGACAGTCTCAATAGTTTTCTATACATCTAAATAAATCCTATGTAAGCTCTAATATCAATGCCTAGAGAGGATGTCTTAATATCTAAATTACAAACTTTTTTTTTTAAATATATTTCTAAACAACTAGACATCAATACAAGCTCAGTTAGTTAGACTGTAGTGCTAATGATGCCAAGGTCACAGGTTTGATCCTCATAAGGAACACAGGATCTTTCTTGCCTTAGGCAGGGAGTTGAACTATATGACTTCTTGAAGTCCCTTCTCTATGATTTTTATGATACCTAGGACATTAGTAGTACGTTAACACCCACCAATAATAACTCCAAAAAAAAAGAAATGCTTGTTTCTTGAACAAACCCAGAGTGCTAACAATCTGTTCTCATAAACCCCATTTCTAACTGGTCTCTTGGGCTCAGAATACTTTTCCCTTTCTGTCCCCATGAGAGAGTTCAGTATCAAAGAGGAGAGGTTAGGAGCTCTCAAAGGATTCCAGATACAGCACTTCCATCCCTGTATGCTTCCATGCTTGCAATCTTTTTAGGAAAGGTGGCCAAAGGTACCATTGTGGGTAAAAATACTCATGTAAATGGGTTCTTTCAATGATACCAACTTAGAATCATACAATCATAGAAAATGAGAATTGGAGGGGGCTCAGGAGGTCATCTAGTCCAAGCCCCTGCTCAAAACAGGGCCATCCCAGCTAGATCATCCCAGCCAGGGCTTTGTCTACCCACGTATTAAAAACTTCCAAGGATGGAGACTCCACCACCTCTCTGGGTAACCTGGTTCAGTGATTCACCACCTTCCTAGTGAGAAAGTGTTTCCTAATATCCAACCTAAACTTCCCTTGCTGCAACTTGAGACCATTGCTGCTTGTTCTGTCACTTGCCACCCATGAGAACAGTCCAGCTCCATCCTCTTTCAAACCCCCCTCAGGTAGTTGAAAGTTACTATTAAATCCCCCTCAGTTTTTTCTTCTCCAGACTAAATAAGTCCAGTTCCCTCAGCCTCTCCTTAGAAGTCATGTACCCCAGTCCCCTAACCATTTTTGTTGCCCTCCACTATCTCCAACTTATCCACATCCTTTCTGTAGTGGGGGCCCCAAAACTGAACACAGGACTCCAGATGTGACCTCCCCAGTGCTGAATAGAGGGAAATAATCACTTCCCTCACAGTTGCATCCACTAGCAATGCTCCTTCCTACTAGTGCAGCTCTGTATACCATTAGCCTTCTTCATAACAAGGGACACTGCTGGCCCGTATTCAGCTTGGTGTTCACTGTAGCCCCCAGGTCCTTTTCTGCAGAGCTGCTGCTTAGCCAGTAGGTCCCCAGCTGTACAGTGCATGGGATTGCTCCATGCTAAGTGCAGGATGTTACACTTCTTACTGAACCTCATAAGATTTCTTTTGGTTCAATCCTCCAATATGTTTAGATCCCTCTGAATCCTAGCTTTACCCTCCAGTATATCTACTACTCCCCCCAGCTTGGTGTCATCTGTATACTTTGTGAGGGTGCACTCCACCCCATCTTCCAGTTCATTGATGAAGAAACAGGCTCCGGGACTGACCCCTGGGCCACTCCAATTGACACCAGCTACCAGGCAGATATCAAGCCATTGACATGTACACTGAGCCTGACCATCCAGCCAGTTCTCTATCTGCATAACAGTCTATTCATCCAGCCTATACTTCCTTCGCTTGTTTGCAAGAATTTTGTTGGAGGCCATATCAAAAGCCTTGCTAAAATCAAGGTATATCACATCCACTGCTTTCCCTGCATCCATAAAGCCAGTTATCTCATCATAGAAGGCAATCAAGCTGGCCAGGCATGACTTGCTCTTTGTGAATCCATGCTGACTGTTCCTAATCACCTTCTTCTCCCTCAAGTACTTAGAAATGATTTCCTTGAGGACCTGCTCCATAATTTTTCCAGGGACCGAGGTGAGGCTGACTAGTCTGCAGTTCCCTGAATCCTCCTTCTTCCCTTTCTTAAAGATGGGTCTTATATTTGCCATTTTTCTAATCATACAGGTTCTCTCCTGGCTCCCATGAGTTATAAGACGATGGCCAGTGGCTGTGCAATCAAATGGGCCAACTCCCCCAGCATCCTCAGGTGCATCGCTTGCAGCCCCATGAACTTGTACAAGTCCAGCTTTTTAAAATAATCCCCAGTTGGTTCTTTCACCACTGTTGGCTACTCACCTCCTCCCCAAACTGTGCTGCCAGGTGCAGTAGTATGGGAGCTGACCTAGACTGAGGTGAAAAGGGCATTGAGAATTCAGCCTTTTCTGCATCATCTGTCACTAAGTTTCATCCCCCATTCAGTAAAGGACCCACGTTTTCACTGATCTTCCTCTTGTTGCTGACATACTTATAGAAACCTTCTTATTACCCTTTACGTCCCTTGCTAGCTGTGACTCCAATTGCACTTTGCCCCTCCCCCCAATTTCATCCCTGTATGCTCAAGCAAGACTCTCATATTCCTCCCTAGTTGTTTGTCCAAGTTTCCACTTCTTGTAAACTTCCTGGATTACCTGCACCCTGCTGTGTTGCCCTCCCAGCAGATGTCAGGTCCCCCATGAGAACCAGGGCCTGTGATTGGGAAACTTCCACTAGCTGTTTGAAGAAAGCCTCATCCACCACTTCCTCCTGGTCTGGTGGTCTATAGCAGATCTCCACCACAACATCACCCTTATTGCTCTCCCCTCTGATGGTTGGGGGCCAGGCTGCTCAGGGAGTGGTGGGGCCATGGGGGGTGTGGCAGGGCAGGGGCATGCCCCCCCATGCCCAATCCCTGTGTGGCACCCTGTGCCTACGTGCTACACCCCCCAAGTGCCTGAGTGACCCCGTCACACAGGGACCGCCTACCAGCTATGGCCATGGGGTGCACAGGGTGCGTGCAGGGCCGGGCCTGCACGGAGCAAAGGAACCCCAGAACATGGCCACAGGGTGCTGTGCCCCAGCCCCCTGAACATGACTATGAAAAAAATCTTTTGGGTTTTTTTTTCCATTCTGAATTCCAAGAACAAGGTGCATGCTTTATTCGGGGATGTATTGTATGCAAGAAAATATGGCATTTTTTAAAGAGAAGTGGATTTTGAAGCACAAAATTGAGAAGTCATTTATTTTTAACTGCCATATTATAAAGAGGTACACGCAGACAGTGTTTTGAGGTGTTGCACACAGGAAGGAAAGTTCTTTTTCTAATTTTGGCCTGCTTCAAGGTTTTAATCTACTTTCACTTCCGAGCAAAAGGTAAGCAAATAAGATCAAGTCTTAGATTTGTGTTTGCCCAGATTTCCATTTTACTTCTTTAGGTTCACATGCAAACTGAGCTAGTGGCCAATCGAATCATTTTACCAACTCTTCCTGAGTATTATAAAACAGGGGTGAGAGATGACAGCTCTATATATCAAACAGATGAAAATGTTAGCCTTTAATAATTTAATTTTCTGCTTTTATTTGCTAATGTAAGTGGTGGAAAGATTCTAATGCCTTTATTCCCAGCATAATGTCAATTCCATAACGCCTCACATTTCACAACATTAATTTTGAACAGGATATCATTCCCAATCTTTATATAAAAGAGATTAATATTGGGATTAAACTGCAGAATTACATCAGCCAAATTAATTTACTCCCCTTCCATCTCCTCTATCTCATCTGTATTATGAATGGAAATTAATTTCCTATGGTGTGGGAGCAACCATGAGAAATACTGAAGCAATTAATTATTGTTGATTTTATTCTTCTTGTTCAAGTCATTTTTTATTTTCTGAATACTTAACTGAAGCAGAATTTGTGAGTAATGGGATGGGGGCTGCTGAGGCTATATTAAATACCATTCTATTACACTCCCCTTCTTTCTATCACCTCTTCCCTGAAACAAAGACCAGAGTTTAGCACTCTTTAGAAGGCATTTCAGAAATTTAAATGTGAGTACTATTGTCATTCCGGATAATGTGTTAATAGATCCCAGTCAACCTTCAAAGAGAAGCTGCCATGAAGTTTCTTAGAGAAACAGATATATAATGCACACAGTATAGCATTGAATGGTATGAATAACTTTAAAACAAAATAATTAGACAACAAGGGCTCAATCCTAGTCTAGCTATTAGGCAATAAGTAGACGTAGGTGCCTACTGTGAAGCTATGCTATGCTGCTCAGTCCCTCAAAACCAATTAGTACAGAAGGTGGATGGGCTCTTCTCCTTCTCAGTGTTTACTGTGACTTATTCTTAAGGATAAGATGATGGTGTGTTACAAAAGGAAGAATGTTAATAGTTTTTTCAGGGACTTGAGCATGGTGGAATAGTATCACACTTAGGTTTCTAAGTCCACTTAGGTACTTACGTCCCTCAGGTGGAAGAAAAACCGGGCCCTTAATTTACAAGTGTTCCTCCTTCATCCTCCCCACCCTTTAGTTGCTGAGGTGCCACTCTGCCTTAAGAAAGGTTATATTTGACTTCACTACTGGAAGGTAATGGGTGATATTAATAGAGCAAGGGGATAATTGTAGTCTTCAATAGCTAGGTCTTGCCCTGGGAGGTATAACAAGGGTACTGGAAGACCGCAAGCTGACACCAGAGGACGAAGAGTAAAAGGTGGGCATTCCAAGTGAACCAACTGGGGGACAAACAGCAGCATGTTGGAGCTGCAGGTGTGATAGGGGTAGTAAGAGCAATAGAGAGGAAGTGTGTCAGAAAGAGATTGACAAAATATAATAGCTAGAGCCCAGTCCCTAGGGATATCAGGTACAGTATTACAGCCATGATTCAGGAAAGCATCCATTGTTCAAGGTAAGATTTCAGTGTAAAATTTACACACTTCTGTAGCTTAGTGCACACATATAAACTCATACTTTTTGATTTTATCTGTGATAGGATTTTTCCTTTCTTATAATGTAGCCACAACAATAGTGGGTATTACCTAGACTCTTCAGACCTTGAGAAAAATGGTGGACTCTCTGTTGTTTTCTAAACGCTTAAAACCCCAACAGTACAAAGAGTCTAGAAACGCCACAACTAACAGTAATCAAGCCATTGGGTTAATATTTAGCTGGTCCTCAGTGTAGTGATAGAAGTTATAATTAGAGATACTCCCTTATGTAGACTACAGAAGTTGAGCATTGGGCGATGGTCCCTCAGTTCAACTAGCTAGTTAGAGTCAGACAAAGGATCTGCAGAAGCTTGCCTACTACTCCACAACTAAAGGTTACTGTTATTTCTTCTCATTCATCGTATGCCTATATTTACTGAACCTAATGATCACTTCACTCTTATGAAACAGAAACCTGTAGCTTTTATGCAAAATTGCATGACTGGGATCAGCATATAATGAAACTATTCCTTGGATTTGTATGAGACGGTAACATAACAGAGCACACTCTTTTCCCTAAATCCCTAGCTAGGTCAAGTAAGAATTTACAGGCTCTTAATGCATTCTGCTCCATCCCTATTCCATCTAATGGAGACAGAGTCCCAGATTAAAGCAGTAAACTAATAGCCTCCTGTATATGCTATGGGCTTCATAGTTTGTAGTAAGGTCCAGGTGTGGGGACCCAGCCTGTGCAGCAGACATGCCTCTCAATCCTACAACAATCAGCAACTGAGTCCTGCAGCTGGCATCCACTCCTATAATTAACATTTTTTTTTTCTCCTTGCACTTTAACTCAGCTCATAGAAGGTGACAGTATGGCCTGATTTGCAGCTTCTCTGCAATGAAGCCTTTTATTAAAGCTTAAGAAATGAGATGAGCTTGTTAATAACTGTCATGGATGTTCCTGGGTCCTGCTGTGGACGTTCCCTGTCTCATGCCCTGCACATGCCATTCTAGATAAAACCCATGGCCTCAATCCAGCTCCTCTTTAGATGGGCAAGTGGCCCAAAGAGCCATGTGAATAGATTCTAGAGCTCACTCCGCTCTCCGTAACTCATCTTGCCCTTAGAAGAGATCTGCTCTGGTCACTCTGCTGCAATCCTGTTCTGTCAGGGAAGGCATGTAACACTGTGTAACTCCCAAAATTGTTACTTCCAGAAAAAAAAAAGCACAAGTAGCACCTGTTGGGCAGAATGCAATGGGGCGTTGTCAGGTAGTAGCCTTTGGCTAAAGTGGTAAATAGCAATGGGGCAGGGATCAGAATGAAGAGCGTTGTCCCTCCATGGGCAGCACCCAGCTCTCTGAGACACAGAGCGAAGCACCTGCTGGTTTGCTCTCCTTCTGACCCCAGGGGCAGATCCATGGGTGTGAAGTGGTGAAATTGCACCCTATCTTTGCTTCCTGCTCCACCCCAACTGGAAACCTACTGCCTGGGAGGGGCAGTGGCATTTCTAGTCAGGCAGCACTGAGGAAGTCAACTGATATCATTATAATCTATCTGTTTCCTGCAAATCTCTTCACTCCACAAATGTTAACAACCCTCTTTCCTTTTATGATGTTGGTTATATCTTTGATGTACCAGTATTCAAGCTCTTCTTTCTTCTGCAGTTTTGCTGTCTGTTAGCCATTCCTGGTAATGTCTCTCTTCTATTTCACAGCCCTGAAGGCTGTTTTAACTCTAGCTAAAAACCTTAACTCAGGTGTTCACTCGGGTGAATATTAACTCAGGTGTGGAAATGACTGCCAGTGGAGTATTGGATGCACTTTCAAAAACCTCAAGACAGCTGCATTTTGTTTTACAAATCTAAAAAATAGATGTACATTTAACTATAATGACCACAGGACTATCAACACAACATCTTTTGATTATTTGTTGCCTAGTTTGTTGTGTTTTTTAAATCAATATATAATTTAGCAAATGAGTGGACATTTCAATCGTTACATTTGCTTGTGCGTTAGTGTTAAACTGAGTAATATAGCTATCTGCAACCCCCTTTTCAAAATCCTGGACCCATGCCTGACCCTTCTTTCCTTCTTGGCTGCCCTGTGGACCTGCTTCAACAAGATGGGGAGAGACTGTTCTTGATCCGGCCTAGCACATGGCATGACATTTTAATGGGAAGTAGCAGAAGTGGTTTCAAGCTCTCTCTGGCTGAGCGAGTCCTAACACCTGGGTCTTCCACTGTCTGGCAGCTGTCTGACCACTAGAGTACTGGGCCAAAAGATGTGAGGGCCGTTTCCCTCCTGATTTGCTACACCATATAGAGACCTTGTACAAACATTCAGTTTCTCCTAGGAGAGGTGCTGCTCTCCCAAGAGAAACCATAAGTGTTCAGATGTTCAGACTTGTTTCCCAGAGCAAAAATGACCTCTCCAGGAGAAAAATAGCCTGGGTAACAACCAGGGTTAAATCACTTGTAGGAGAGTTTCTTCTAAGAGAGCGAATATCTATACATGCAAAGAGTTTTTCACTTTTCAAAGGGGAGTAGGATTAAAATCTGTGCAAGTGGCCAGAAATGCCACTTACATAGCTAGCATTAGCCAAGAAACTGTTACTCACCATATTTTCTCGTGTAACACACACCCCCAGATAAGACATGCACCTTGTTTTTGGGAAGGCAGAATGAAGAAAAAAATATATTTTTGGAGTTATGCCTGCATACAGCAGGGACAGAGACTAATCTTCAGCTCACTCACCCTCCATGTCTTGCTTAGGCAAAAACCACAGTTTCAATCCTTTCACAGATGAATTGTCAGCAGCTCTTGGCTGCTCAGCCAAAAGGCTGAAATTGTAGCTGCCACAGAAGACTGGGCTCCATGGGCAGATCTAGAAAGTTGAAGAGAGCTTCAAACACTCTGCAGGGTTGTACAATAGGTAGAGAGAGAGCAGCAGTAGCTAAATTGCAAAATCTTCAGCAAAGTGCCAAAGAAAGCATAGGCTGATTAGTGGAACATAAGGGCCATTCAAAAGGAACCTGTGGAACGAAGAACAATTATCAAGTAGATTATAATGAGTCATGAAGTCAATTAACTCCCTTAGCACTGCCTGGCCATGTCTACACAAGATGCTTTCCTGCACAGTAGACTAATCTACTGCTCAGTAAAGGATCACCATCTACATGGGCAGGTGCTTACTGCACAGTAAATTACTACTCAATAAACTGGCTACCTGCATATGTAAATGTACTACACAGTAAAGCCAAATAGCATTAATTGCACGTGTAGATGTACCTCCTGAATAGAAATGCCACTGCTGCTATTCTGGAAAGAAAATCAGTTTCCCAGCTTTAGATATGCACCTCAGTTTTGGAAGGCTAATTTTTTGGGGGAAAGGTGCATATGGTATGTTAGTAAATACGTTACTCATTGAAGGTGGAGTTGGATTTGGACCCAAGTTTTTCCTCCCTTGTGGCCAAATGAATGTAATGCTGTAAAATAGGGCATATGGGTTACATGTACATTTGTTTTTCAGTCTTTGCTGTCAGTATCAAAATTACTCTCCACAGCTATGAATGCTTAGGTAGCCTCACATGCTGAGAATATTGTGTGTAATCTAAAACTTCCCTTTGCAATAGGTAAATCATCACATCCATATTTCTCAGATTGGGAAATTAAGGCACAGGGATTTTAGGCCCACAGATTGAAAAGTGGCCTAATTTGGGGACCCATTTGGGTGTTTCTGGCTACTAGAGGCTAGAGATTAATATCTAGAAATGCTGATCCTAGGACTCTGGCCAAGACTGCTTACTCTTGTTATCAGAAGACCTTGATATTAGACCCTTGCTGCATAATGTTAGGCCTCCAAAATTAGGAGCCACTTTTGATTTCATTTTCCTTTTATACGGAGACTAGCTATAGACAAATTCAAAGCTAATAAAGGGAAATACTTTTTCTCACATGTAATTAGACCACGGTATTTATTGTTACAGGATGCTTTTGAAGCCAAGAACTTAGTGGGATTCAAAGTGGTACTGGATGCATATAGAGCTATAAAGGGTTTTAACAGTTAATGCTAATGAATAGAAAATTGGAAAAGAGATGAAACTTCTTGTTTCTGGGTTTATGAAACTCTAAGTGTTAGGGCTTTTGAATGAAATCTTCACAGGAAGGCTTTATATCTCATTCTTCCTTATATAATGCAGCTATAAATGTTTTTATTATTCAAAGAAATGAGTAACTAAAGGGCACTTTATAGCCACTTCCTTTAGTTCCATTCCATGTGATTTCACAGCTACAAGTTTCTCATCGAGTTTTGGGAGAGTCAGACATCAAGATTACATTCAACCTTAAATCTGAATTTTACCTGGATGGTAAGCATGGAATCACAAAGCCTCAATGGTTTCAGTCAGGTCAGTATAAAATGTCCCAGTTTTATGGAGATTCAAGATAAACATTTAAAAATCATTTTGTATTCCTTTCTCTTTTATCACCCCAGACTTCACTTCATGTTCAGCTCCATTTAAATAGTTTGGGCCGTGATCCTTTGACCCTTGCTCATGTGGGGAGGATTAGAGTACTAGGGTGTGTGTAGAGGAAATGAGGGGCATGTGTCCATCACACTTTAAAGCGCATAAAATTTTTTGCACTGCTTTAATGGTGTTGGTATTTGCATGCGTCGGCAGCGTATTGCACATTAATTTTAGCCACTGTAGCACATTCAGCAGTGTAATGCGCCTTAAATGACTTTGGGCTGAAGCAAACTAAAAATCCTCCAAGATGCAAAACCCTCCAAGGATTTTTAGTTTGCTCCCCTCCAGCCGCAGAGTGAAGCACTGGGCTCTGTGCGGCTCAGGGACTGTGCAGGCAGCCTGGCAGCAGCCTGGGAAGGCAGGCTCCATCAAAGAAAAAAAAAAGTGGCAAGCCTGATCTCCCCCCTGCCATCCCGTAGCCTGCCTGCCTGCATGAGATGCACGGGGACCTGATCCTTCCCTCCGAAGCTGTGGTGCCCTCCAGAGGACCACCTGAGCTGGTTGCCTGTGGGTGGGTGCCACTTTGAGGGTGGGGCTGCCGCGGAGGGAAGCACCAGCCCCCCCTCACAGCCCAGGGACCGCTCCACCTGCCAGCAGCTTGCCCTCCCCTCCCTGCCACCGGAGAGGCAGGTAAGACACGGGTATACACAACATGGGGGTTTACTTCACTCTAAATTGAAGTGGTGTTTTTAAAAACCCACTGGTTCAATTTAGGGCCCCCGTTTCATCTACACATGCCCATAACTACTCATAGGAGTAGCAGTTGCAGATTCAAGCACTTAATTGCAGTGGAAGCATCAGGTTCCTAGATGGATTTTTATAGCCTCTGCTCAGTCATTGCTGGTGGGGCACCTTGCTGAAACTGAAGAGCCAGCATTTGGTGGTGATGGGCCAACGCAATACAAATTAGTAATTCTTGATGATGTATTTAGATTTATCAGTCTGGGAGATCTTTAAGGGCTCAGCTATACTTTGCTTCTACTGCAAAGCATACATATTAATGCTAAAAGTATCTCATTAAACTGTGCCCGTATTCCAGTCAGAATAGTTCCTGCAAAATCTGATACACAAGCCACTTGTGCCAGAAACATGGATTATCCTAGCAATATTTAGTGCCCACAGGAGACACTCCACTTTAAATCAAGCAGACCATGTTATTTGGACTCCAATACAGTTGAATGGTGGCTGTCCCTGGAAGAGAGCCTCAGGCTTGGATGAGAGTTGTACCCCACAATTTACTTCCTAGTCACCCCTTTGGATTTTAAAAGAGCAAAATTTAGGAAAAACAAATAATTTGAAATGTAGCTCACAGAAAGGTGTTCACCGCATAGAAGGGATTATCAGGAGCCACAAAGTAGTTAATCTTTTGCCCAGTTTTGGTCCTATGAAAAAACATCGCGCTTCATAGAGTCACCCAAATATAGGGGTCATAGATGACCCTCAAGGAATCATCTAGTGCAATCTCCTGCATACGGCAGAAATGTTTCTTGTCTAAAACACCCCAGACAAGCGTTTGTCTAACCTACACTTAGAAACTTCCAGTGATGGAGACGCTACAACGCCCTTAGGTAATCTGTTCCAGTGGTTGACCACCCTCATAGGTAAAAGCTCTTCCTGATATCCAACCTAAATATCCCTTGTTACAATTTAGGCCCATTACATCTTGTCCCGTCCCCTGTGGACACAAAGAACAGTTGATTGATGCTGAGTTGCACTCTGCAGTACTCTGAATTTCAGTGACATCTGAGAGCTCATATGTTCTGTTCTAAAAGCAGGGCCCTGCCTTCTCAATTCAAAAGAAAATCAGTAAAGGGCAATGATAAAAAATGAACATCCTGGATTTTTTTTTTCTCAGTACAAACAGTACTACAAACATGCTCTGGCTAGTTCCTACTACGATTTTAATTATTTTTGATGGCAGGCTTTTTATTTTAAAAGCAGTGGAAAGGCACCATGGCTATATACGCCTAAATAAAAGAAATTGCTGCAATACTGAAGTCAGAAAACTAGCTGCTTAGTTATCATAGTTTATAGAATGAAACAGCTTTTCATTTAAACCAACTAATTTTTGACAGATGCTACTGAAGGTCTGGGGATGACACTATGTCAAAATGAGAATAAGTAGTCAGTACAAATCCAGGGAGAGACTGTCTCAATACCAGCTTGAAACAAAATGACACCAATGCAAATTTTATCAGAAACAACTTTAAGGTGTCAAGACAATGGCAAATTGATGTCAATTCAGGTCTGTGGGGAGTCTGTTATGATAACAACCCTCCCTTCAAACTCCACAGCATTTCCCAAGTGATGACTGTGATAAGAGGTCCCTATACTGAAGGTGGAAGTAAATTATAACAACACAATTGTAGAGAGATCTATGTTACAGTGGCAGAAAAGAGACAATTAAATAGTACCGATACAAATTATATACAATGTCTATATGATATATAAATTTTGGGGAAATATTTGATTTTTTAAAATATATAGACACACTGTAACACAATCTAATTTGTATGCTTATTCACGCATACAATTACCGAGGCTCAGGTAAGATAAACAGCTAAAAGTCTAGATGTTTTTTCAAACTGTCGAATCCTCTTAAAGACTTATTGTCCTTACTTGTGCAGAGCTCAGCTGAGTTCAGTGAGAGTTTTGCCTGAATATACATTGCAGGAACAGATTCTGAATGTTCAAAACCAAGCTGGAAGTCTCATTAATAGGGTTTACTAAGCACTGCCTCAAGTCATGCTGGAGCAATCTGGCTTGTAGTTCAGTATTCTGGTACATCTCATCTTAGTTCCAGCGGTGACGAGAAAGTTTAGGAACACACAAAGAAACCTTTGAAAGTCATCCAGGCTTTTCCTAGAGATGTTTGGTGGTATCGTTTTCTAATGGTTAAACTGATTGTCATAAGCAGAGATCCTGGTTTTCTCTAATTAAAAATTGCAAATTCTCTGATTAAAAACCCAAAATACGTGATAAAAATTAAAGCCCCCCCCCAGACCCTCCCAGCACTGCTGATGCCCCACACTCCCCCCCACAGCCCACCCCCAGCGCTGCTGGTGCCCCTTGCACCAGCCCCCCAGACCCACAGGCACAGATATACAGGCACAGAGGCACACACACACACTGACATGCACTCCAGCAGGGAAGGTGCTGGGGGGTAGATCGAGAAGTGGGGGAGCATGTCCCTGTGCCCACTCCCAGGAGCAGGACCAAGGGGTGAGGGCAGGGGTGCCACTCTGCGGGCCACATGTGTGCCAGCAGGCCTGACAGGGGGTTTGCACACGGAGGCCACCACCGCAATTCTGCCACTGCACCCTGCGCTACCATCCCACGGCCACCTTCATGGCTTTGTGGGCAAGTGGCACAGGGCGCGGCAGCATAGTGGCAGCACACAGCCATCCCCACCACCATCCTGTGCCATGCGGTAGCTACAGCTGCCACCACACTGCTGCTGCCGCCCTTTGGCCAGCTGCACAGCTCCAGGCATGGCTCCATGGTGGTGTGGGGAAGTTTTGTATACAGCAGCTGCTTTCGCTGGCACAGCCTCACAGGTAAGTGGCAGTGGCCACCACGTGCAAGCCCCCCCACCCCTGCCAGCCACCATCCCTCGCTACCACTGCAGAGCTGGCCACGGAGCTGTGCAGCTGGCCGCATGTGAGCCTCCCCCTCCCCTGGGCAGCCAGCCAGGCAGCATGCATGCCCCACATCACTCCTGCAGAAGGGCACCCCTGCCCTCACCTTCTGGCCCTGCACCTGGCTGCAGTGTGCCACCTGGGGCCGGCAGCACCTCCCGCTCCCCCAACCCCCAGCCACCTTCCCCAGCTCTGTCCCACTTACCTCTAAGATCCAGGGGCGAAGGGCAAGTCTGAGCCTGAGCCTGGCCTTGGCTGACTCCTAGGCTCAGGCCCTGCCTTCCCCCTCCCCTCCTGGTAGGGCTGGGGGTTTCCCGCCCTTTCTGCAATCAGCTCTTGCAGGCTTGTTCCAGCCTGCAAGAGCTCTTTGCAAAAGTGGAGAATCCGTGGATTTCTCTGCTAAAAAGGGAAATCCCTGTTTTCTCCGATAAAAACAGGAAATCCATGGTTTTCTGTTTTTCCGTGGGAAACAGAAAACCTGGATCCCTGGTCATAAGACATAGCAACTTGCACCTTATATGGTCATTTGCACTTGCAAAACTTGGATGGGAAACTCTACCACATGTAGTCGACTGTGCAAAGCATGAGGCATTGGAGAGTCACGCCCCTCATCTATTATCCTGACTCTGCCACTGATTGTGTGTGTAATGGTAACATTACCAAGTATGGCTTTTCCCACATGAAAAATCAGTTATGTATATTCCTACAGGAGTGCTGTGAGGGTTAACTAATTAATTTGTACAGTCTGTATTCTGAGATCCTTGGATGCATGGAGCCAAAAGATGATGATGATGATTATCCTCATCCTCGTTCCAACCTCAAAAATAGTTCAGTGCATTTTTGGCATAAGGTTTATTTCAAAGGATATTAAAGTAATAGCACCAGGGCCAGATTTTGATCCCATTTACATTGGAACAAATCTGGAGCACATCCATTGACGTCAGTGGAATTATTCCAGATTCATAACTGACAAATTATATGTACTGCCATATGTGTCATTTTATGCCAGTTATTTCATGAGCTGATTTGCATAAGTGTAGATACGTTGCATATAGCCAGGAACTTCAGCTTCTACTGAAACCAACCTGCTCCACAAAGTGCTGTGAGTAGGACAGGGAGCTGCACAAGATTTGGCAGCTCTGTGTGGGTGCATTAGTCAGCGAGTACCAGAGGGTGATGGGGGCTGGGTGACTGTTTTGGAGAGAAATGGGAAAAGCCAGAAGGCAATAGCTGGGACGCTGGGGAGGGTGAGACCCCTACTAGTCTCTGAAGGCTTGTTGCAGCAAGCTCCAACTGCTCTTGCTGTGGCTGACCCATCCTGCCCCTCCTGTACTGGGATCTGGCAGTAGGAACAGTCTGATGCCATGATGGGGGCACAAAGGCTGCCTGGCTGCTGTACTTACAGATGTCACAGAAGCCCTTTGTGGCTGGCGGTAGAAATGGCAGACCATCCTTGCAGCTGTGGTGAATGTGTAATCACTCAGGGGGTTGCTGAATGCATGTGCACAGTGCCAGAAATGTGACCTGTGGTTGTCCTGTTTATTTACTCTAGTGTAAGGGGACAAGGATCTGGATAGTTGACATGAACTTATGATATGGAAGAAATTCTGAGTTAAGACACCAAAGCAATGTCAACGCTGTCCTGGCTGCTAGTCATTTCTGCTCACAAAACATGTCTTTGGTCATGTATAACAATGGATTGTGCTGTTAAAGGTCTCTGGGAAATATCACATAAACCTAATGGGCTACCAAATGTAACACGTATATAAATCACACGCTAACTGTGCTTATGCCATTCATTTTCTTGATCTTGTGGGACAAAAGTCACCTTTGTCCATTTAGGAACATTACTACTAAAATTTCTGTTGTGATCTGTGAAGTGTAAAACACAGTTCTACAAAAGGATTTAGGAGCCTAATGTTGGACTTAGGTGCCTGAGTTGAGTGCTCAGCAGCATTTATTATTATTCACTGGCAAATCAGTGTAGCCATTTAGCTTTATAAACATAAGGTCACGGCTGTTCAGTAATTGCCATTATTGACACAGCACAGAGAGCGGCACTTTGAATGATTAGTTATTTCCCTTGCAAAACTGTAGAACAGATCATTTAACATGTATGGTCAGTCTTTCTGAACCCTCTCTGCTCCGCCCTCCCCCCAAAAGAAAAAATATCCCCCCCCAAACCACTTGCTTTTCTTGAATGGGATCCTATAACCCTGATGGGATGCTTGCTATGATTTCTTCAGTGTCTTAGTTCTGCTTTTCTGTATTTGGCTCCATCTACTGCATGCCGTCACTTTTATTAAGGTCCTTTTCCTATGTAAATGTCTTCTAATCACAAAATATCTCCTTTTACTTGGGCGCATTAAACCAACCACACAACCCTTTGGTAGCATAATGCCAGTGCTTCTTATAAACCTCTCTTTTTTGTTTTGGTCACAGTTCAGCCCCAGGCATCTGAAACACCATTTTAATACTTCTAAAGGTAAATAGAGTTCTGTCAATAAACTGAAAATTGCTGACCTTGTCTTGTTCATCAACTTAGGCATCAGAAGAAATTCCAGCCTCCTGGGATTAACAGCGCTCTTTCATTTCAAGTGAAAAATGCTAAGCCTGCCATATTTAATGACAGGCCTGGGAGGGTTAATGAAAGAATCTAAATGGTATTTCACCTTGACTTGCAGCTGCCCTATAACATTGCCTAAGGGTCTAGCAAAGTGCCAGCTCCACCTGGAAAGTACAAGAGAGCAGCAAGGATCTATAGAGGATTCTTATACGATATCCTTGTCTGCCTTGGCTGCATTTTTTATAAGGAATCAGCTTGTCTCCACAGGAGGTTTGCTCTCTCTATCAGGTTCCACTGAAGCCAGTGAAACTAGGAGAGAGGACTGGACAAGAGATGATTAAACCCGATTTTTCAGTTAATGCCTGGCCCATATCAGGATTTCAGATTTCACTTTCTTTATTGATAGCTGCACTTTTATAAACTAAACATTGATTATTAGTCTAGACTGCTAATTAGAACCTATCCTCTTACATGCAACCCCAGATTAAAAGCTTTTGCAGCTTCATGGATTCTCATTTGTGTGAATGTCAATTTGATCCTTTTAGCATGTTTATGCTAACTACCGATGGGCTCGTGGGATTCGCAGAGACTGAAGTACTGAGCCTGTCAGATGCTAAGCAACGGCGGGGGTGCCGGTTGCATTGGGAAGGATTTCTTCTATCTCCACTAATGGACGATCAAAAGTCATCCCCTCAATTAAAAAATAAATTTCTGACTAAGAAAAAGAAATCCTATTCTTTGGCATTTTATATCTAATTAAGGATTTTAGTGGGAAAAGTACAACCGTGCTCACTGATTAATTTATCAACCACAGAAGTCTCTTTTCCCTACCAGTCCAATTAGCCTCGCATTTTATATGACTGAGGATTGGAGCATTGCTAGTACATGGAGACCAGAGGCTCTTTGCATTTGAAACGACATGTTAAAGGGACTAGCTAATTTGGTGTCCATTATCTTACGTATTTAGGGCTTCATCCTGTGAGTTCTTGAGTACGTCTGTTAACCAATTCCTTCCACATCTGAGCCCCAGTCCTGTGTAACTGCTATTGATAAAATTGGAGGGTGCTGGGCTTCTTGCAGGCGTGTGTGATCAGTGCATAAATTACCCATACAGAATCAACCTTGCCATGAAGACCATCCTGTAGGACACAGTTTAACTTGTCAACTGCAGCCCTAACACTGTCTGCTGCGATCCTGTCAGACCTCACCATGCATGTCTCTACTTGGACAGCAGTCATGTTGGAGTTGGCGCGGTGAGTTAAACCTCATGCAGTCAGCACTTCATTCTAAATCAGCATTGACCCAATGCCTCATCCTACTGCTAGGCAGGGCTATGCTACCAGGGAGACTGTTTTCCTTAGGCCACTTGTCAATTTAGATCATCATCGTCCCGCTGTGCTTTTCACAAGGATAGGTGTATTAGCCCCAGGGCCTGAGTTGCAGTTCTTGAACCAGTTGCAGTTCTTGTACCATGCTCATCACCATGTATTATTATTCACTGGCAAATCAGTGTAGTCGTTTAGCTTTATAAACATAAGGTCATGGCTGTTCAGTAATTGCCATTAGTGACACAGTTCAGTGAGTGGCACTTTGAATGATTAGTTGTTTCCCTTGCAAAACTGTAGAACAGATCATTTAACATGTATGGTCAGTCTTTCTGAACCCTCTCTGCTCCGCCCTCCCCCCAAAAGAAAAATATTCCCCCCAAACCACCTGCTTTTCTATCTGAGTGCCTTCCTTAAGCAACATGCCTAACATCTCTTATAGGTTGTTTGTTCTCTCATCCTCTTCCCCTAGGGAGCAACCTGTGCAGTGAAGTGTTTTGTTTCATAGGGTTTTCTTATTTGGTTTTCATTCATTTGTTTGGGGGTTGTTTTTGTTTGCTTTTAAATATACATTATGCTCTGTATTTATGTTAGAGAAGGGAAGGTCAAAGAAACCTGCCATGCACTTGAAGCACAAGGTAGAAAAGTTTGTTATGCCTGAGAGAGACAGCCTTGAATAATGAGGCTGCAGGAAGTTACCCAAACCCCATGGGAAGACTGTGAGATGTTGTGTGTCAGCAAGACTGAGTTGTGAGCAGTGCTCAGGGGCAGTGTTCCCTGCTGTGCTTCCTAGTAAAGAAGGTGGGATGGGGCAATTGCCTCTTCTCCTGTCTGCTTGGGGATGGGCCGGCATGACTAGTGCCTGGTGAGCTTAGTCCTTGCATTCAGATGACAGGAACGACTGCCATAACAGGGAGATCCCTTGTGCACTTCCCACAAAGTAGATAGGGAGAGTCTAATTCTACACGACTAAGTAGAAAGTGGCTGGTTATTTTTCTCCAAACCCATTGATTCAGGAAGAAATAACAAAAAAGAAAATGAAAACAATAAACCACTAACTTTCCCCCTACACAAAGAGAAAAATGAGCAAGACAGTAATTCAGATGGTATGCAGAATTTACTAGCCGGGCCAAGAGCAATATACAGAATAGATGATCATAGAAGGGAAGTATAGAACAAAAACACAGAAGAAATCTGTTTCTGGAAGAAAGGCTGGGCAGATGGCTTGGCAAAGCAAGACAGTACTGGCCTTTGGAGGATCTGATGTTCAAAACCAGACGTGGCATTGACATTGCTAATTTTGCAAACTCAAGTATTTGCAGATGCAAATTTCATAATAGACATCAGGTGCTCAGATAGCCAAAAGGTAGCATTTACACATGATTAACTGTGGGGGCACAGTGGAAGTTGTGTTAATACCTTTGGAAAAAACAGACCCAACCCCAACAATGCTTTATATTTTCTCAGTGCTCGCTCAGGAAACCTCTCTTTGGGGAACATTCAGTCTCTTCTTTTGTTTATACTTGATGCAACGGCTGTCCTATATCCCACACTTTGTATCCCAGAGTATTACAAATAGAGTGAGCAATATTCATCCCTTTATCTCAATGAGATAATGTACAAAAGTAGTCAGCTATATTTAGTCCAAGTAGATCTAAACTGGAAAATGTACAGCGGAACAATCCTTTCCCTTATACTGTAATGATGAACAGATAGATCCACACCCTCAAGAGTAATACATAAGCATGTTTAGTTTGGACCCAGTTTTGCTGGGAACAGGTTATACTAACTCTTCCTTAATTCATGCCAGATTTTCACATTCAAGGCAGAGTTAATTTTTTTTACTTAATGGAAGTTTCCCTCAAACTTGTTTCCCGCAGAAAGTGCTTTGAAATCCTACCACCCCCTGTGCTTCATTTCTATTTTAGCTGAAAAATTGATGAATAGGCCTCACTGGGAAGAATGAATATGCCACAAACATCTTGCTTTGGTGGGGAGAGAAAAGAGGAGAAGAATGTGTTATCCTGAGCATTGCAAATCAGTCAGTGCTACTTTTATTCTGACCTTTGTCTTTATTACATATTCTGAAATGAGCTGTATTGTCTAACGCCTCCAATACAGGAACAGCCTTTAACTGGAAAAACAGGTGCAGACAGAAGTGACAATTTTCGCTCAATCTGGTCATGGAAAGCAGTCTATAGCTGTGACCAAACACAAGTGCACAGCTGCAGACAGCTTAAAAAAATGTTTGATCAGGTGAAAAGCTGATCCATCATTGCATAAGGTATCAGATAAAGATGTTTCAAAGGGCGTGTGTAGACGAAACGAGGGGCGTGTGTGCACAACACTTTAAAGCAGGTTAAAAGCTTTTGCATGGCTTTAATGGTACTGGTGTTTGTACACGTCGGCAGCATATTGCACATTAATTCCAGCCACTGTAGCACATTCGGTGGTGTAATGCACCTTAAATGACTTTGGGGCACAGCAAACTAAAACTCCTCCAATGAGTTTTAGTCTGCTGCCCTACAGTCGTGGAGTGAAGCACCAGGCTCCTTGCAGCTCAGGGACTGAGCAGGCAGCCTGGCAGCAGCCCAGGAACGCAGGCTCCACCAAAGGAAAAAAAAAAGGGGCCAAACCTGATCCTTTTTTTTCCAATCCCCCTGGAGCCTGCCTAAGCTGCGTGGGGACCCAGTCCTTCCCTCCACAGCTGCGGTACCCCCTGGGACTGCCCGAGCCGGGTGCCTGTGGGCAGGTGCCACCAAGGGAGAGGATGCTGGTGCTGCGGTGGGAAGCACCAGCCCCACCACCGCAGCCCAAGGACCACTCCACCCGCCAGCAGCTTGTCCTCCCCTCCCCACCACCGGAGAGGCAGGTAAGATATGTGTGTACATGACATGGGTTTACTTTGCCCTAAATTGAAGTGGTGTTCTTAAAAACCCACCACTTCCATTTAGGGCCCCCGTTTCATCTACACACACCCAAATATCTTCTGTAATTTGTGTCTGCAGAGATTTTAGCCTGTTGCTGTTTTCAGAATAGAAGGGTGGAAAGAAAGTGGAGGGTTTCTTATGCCCCCACCCAGGACAGTGGGGCAGGTGTATTGCAGCCCCCACCCCCAAGGTGGGAGGGCTCGAATTCACCCACCCCACATTTCAGCACTGGCTGGAAAGCCCCAAGAACGAGCTCCCTCTGCTGCCTTTCCCCCTCCCATTTGAAAACAGTGAGGGCTGGCAGAGAGCCATGGCTTGCCGTGGGAACCTGGTTGCAGGCTCCCAGTCCCAGCTAGATTCCTCTGCCCCCCTGAACCAACAGTGAACTTCTGTTTGGTCTGGAGTAATGCTGTAACTCCAAGCTTTGCAAAAACTGCTCTGAGTTACAGTTGGGAGCTGCACTTCTGTCTTCACCCTAAGAGTGCTCCTTCATGACACTGTTCAAATGCCAAATTCCCCACTAAAGTCAGCAGAGTTTCCATCTGGAATATAAAGGAAGGTGGAGCCCTGTTCAAGATCCTTGTAGCTGAAGTTTTGGTTGCAATATAAGCCAATGACTTGAAGTTCTTCCAAGAAAAAACAGTATAAAACACCATTAGAGAGGTAGAGGGAAACACTCTGCCATAAAAGAAGTTATACACAGTATACATTTTTACAACTAGAGTAGTGAGGTGGGTTCACTACTGGTGCCTTTTACAAAACCTATTAGCCATGTTTTGCTGTTTTATAATAATATTTTCCTACTTAAAAAAAATGTGAATGACCTGCACAAAAGGACAAAAATTACCAAACAACAGAAAACAGAAGGGAACCTCTGAATCTGAATATACACTATACAGGCTTTGGAGTGGTCCAAAGAAGAGCCACTTGCCTGATTAGAGGCCTGCAGGGAAGGCCCTGAGAGGAAAGGCTAAGAGACCTTAACCTCTTCATCCTCTCCAAGAGAAGGCTGAGAGGGGACCTTGTGGCAATGTACAAATTCACAAGGGGAGAGCAACATGAAGTAGGTGACGATCTGTTCACCAGGACACCCCCTGGAATGACAAGGAACAATGGCCAAAAGCTACTGGAGAGAAGGTCTAGGCTGGACATTAGGAGAAAGTTCTTCACAGTCAGGGTTGCCAGAATCTGGAATGGGTTCCCAAGGGGGGTGGTGCTCACCCCATCCTTGGGGATCTTCAAAAGGAGACTGGACAGGCACCTGGCTGGGATCACATGACCCCAGGGTTGGTGACTCTTTTCTTGCCTGCCAGGGGCAGGGGGTCAGACTAGATGGCCCACTGAGGTTCCTTCTGACTCTATGAATCTAGCTATCTATGAATCCATGCTGTTATATTGTACTTCTTGCTTCTGTCCCCATCTCTGATTCAGCCACCTGTTGCATCTTGCCATGTTAGCGTGCAGGCACAATGTACTTACTCTGGAGCAGTTTGACTTTATTTCAGGATAAACGTGGAATGGGCACTTGATGAACAACCGAACACAGTTGTAAGTCACTCTGCTCCAAGATAAAGATACTCTGCAGAAAGCAAGATGTAACGATGATCTTACAGCCATTTACCTGGTCCACACCTACCCAACTGGCAGCCTGTAGGTTGCATGTGGCCCATGAGGGGTTAACTTATGGCCCACGGGTTCCCATCTCCACTGTCCCTGATGATCTGGCAGCAATAACAGCCAGGGTCAAAGGACTCATTCTTTTCCCAGCTTCTGCTATATATCCTGGCTGCAGGGGTTGGGGCAGCATGGGGTGGTGTATGGCCCCCACTGGTGTGGCCCATGGGGAATGTGGCCCTCAGCCACTTTGAAGCTAGATAGCCCTGAGAAGATGTTAACTCTGTAATCTTTTTTTGCTATGGCAATGTTTAAGGTTCTGCCAGAAACAAAAGTAGGTAAAAGAAAAAAGTAGACAGGCTCTTTATTAGCATAAAAAAGAAGTTTCTTTTTAGCTAGCTTGGAGTGAATTATTTGGTCTGATCAGCCTTCTTCTGCTGGATTGTATTCCTAGGAAAACGAGCTTCTGGATGCTAATCAATAAGATTCCTTCCTGCCCAAACG
The DNA here is from genome assembly GCF_000455745.1 of Alligator sinensis. NCBI lineage: Eukaryota > Metazoa > Chordata > Crocodylia > Alligatoridae > Alligator > Alligator sinensis. Next base: position 2,858,184 of record NW_005842014.1, read on the forward strand.
GGCCAATAAAATATGTTCAGAAGTGACCACTCTGTGCTAAGTAAAACTAAGTAAACTTAGCCCATTCATAAAGAAAGAAAGAAAGGCAATTTGTCTCTATTGAATTTTAAGCTGCATTTATCTATGAAAAACTTTTATGTCGATTAATCTAATGTGCTTCTCTGTGACACCTTTTTAATGAAATATTTAATATTCTCCTCTTGATATACTTTATTCAAATAACTGATTAATGAAATCATGATCTAAATGATGAAAGGTGGGAGTACATTTTTTTGTTGTTACAATGAGTATATTTCTGAAAAATAAGATTTTTAGTATCCCCTCCCCTTTTCTTTTTGCTTCTACTACTGAATCTTTAAGAGATCCTTAAATTGTTTAATTTAACTCAAATTTGAACTGGGAGAAAAAGCTTCAAACACAAAACTATAAAACCTGAATAAGTGGATTTAAAATCTACTTCCAAACCAGTCTTATTCAAGGCAATGTAGCTGCCTGTAATTATTTTCTGAGGCGGCAAGGCAGCAGTGTGGGTAGAAGAGTTTGAGACCTTTTTCTCTTACCAAAGAAAAAGTAGACCCCCAATGAAGCCCTTTCATTGGTTGAGGTGTTTGGCTGATCTTTGTGTACCCAAAACTCCCACTAACTCCTGTGGAAAGTGCATATATTTCATACAAACAGGCCTTGAATTTTTAAATCATTACACATGCAAATAGTGCTGACATACCTTTAGTGAGGAGTTTTTATGGAAGAAAGATGTGACCCATAAATAGTTGAGGTGGCCAAGAAATATGAGCCTACAGAATGACACCTAAATCCATATTTAGCCTCCTAATTAAATGGCCTGGTTTTCATATGTGATGAGTGACAGCATTTCCCATCGATGTCAATGGAAACTGCTGACTACTCAGCACTTTTCAAAATCAGGCCAGGAATGTCTTTATTGTACATAAGCGTGTTCACTGGAACATATGAAACAGGCTACTTTTATTTGTGGTTCATATGTAGGGTGATATGATCTCCTAAGGATCCCGGACATAAAATGCTACCTACAGAATATTTGTATCAAGGTGTAAATATTTTTTTTGCAGAACACATGAATGCAGCAACAGACCCAATATCGTCAATTGTAGCAGGGTTGAAACACTACATATATATATTCTATATAATAATATATTCGGTGGATGGAAACCCAGGATGAGGACCTGGCAAGAGTCAATGATAAAGAAGTTGTGTGGCTCTGCCACATTAATGATGTACAGTACCGAGAGGGAAATGAAGTCTATGAGAGAAGAAGAAACATATTATCTATATTATAGTACATATGTTGAGACCAGAAGAAGAATTCATTATATTCGAAAGTTTATCTAAGGCTAGAAATAGACGTTGCTAAATGAAGTGGATCATCTACACTAGGGTGTGTCACGGCACAGCTGATCTGCTTCACTGGACAAAACACGTTGGCCATTGTCCCATGTACTGGTGATGCGGGGCAACATGTTTTCCCAAAGCTTGATGGGCCCAGTCCTGTACACTCTGGGAACTCCCACATAGGATCAGGCCCTGGGAGTACCTGCCCAGCTTTCCCTGCTTACCAAGACGTGCCCCTGGGATATTCTGCATGCGAACTCCCAGGATGTGAAGGATCAGGCCCCTCCAGCCTCCACTGTACCTGCTTGGAGTGGCTGGAGAGCGTGGGCAGCTCTGGGCTGCTGGTGCTCTCACACCATTAAGTAAACAGTCATCCGCTGCTAAATAATGGCACAAATTGATACCACCTTCATCACTGCCACAATTTTTGGCATGACAGGGTGTGGACAGCTGTTTGCTTGGCCATTTGCTGCCATAAAAATTGTTATAGCAGTACAAAGGTGACCAAAGGCAACATCTGCTTCCACTCTAAGTCTACTTCAACCATGCAGTTGGTCCAATAAAAGATATCACCCACAAAAACCCTTGCCTCTTGGATATTTCCTGGCCCATCATGGCTATAATATCACTCCAACACTACTTATAGTGTATACTTTTGTATTCCAATCTTTATGTGCTTTTTGCAGCCTGGAATGAGAGGCTTGCTACTGGATTTAATTAGAGTAGGAGCAGGCTGTAACACAGTATACACACAGGGGCAGACAGGACACAATCTGTCTGAAATAATGGGCCCCAAACTTGCAAGAGCAGCTTTGTGCCTGTTTTGACACTCACTCAGATCAATGAAGGGACGTGGGGGTATAGGGCTCAGCCCCCAGAGAAGAGGCTTGCAGGATCTTAATGCCTAATCCTAAGAATCATTAAGGTACTTCAGCTCTCGTTGACTTCATCGCTCAGACTGGGATCTTAAATAGGATTTTGCCTTTTTTTTTTTAAGTTCACTATTACGAATTCTAGGATTGGATGCTGCCAAGAGCCACTAGCACAGAGATCAATAATCTTGCTTATACTGAAAATAGATATCCCCATGTATTACATCTAGTTATTTTTTACTTGCTGTCGTGAGTATTATAACGTCTCCTTCTTGTACTGCAATAATTAAGGTGGAGATGACACTTCCATTAAAAACCCCTTATAACTTTGTGAAAAAATGCTCCTGCTGGGCTGAAATTCAGCTCAAAATATATCAGCCTAGGAGAGAAGCTTTCTACCAAATTTGGTTCAGCTGCTTTTAGAAAGAGATGAATATTAAAAAATATATTTTTTGAGTTCTCGCTTTGTTTATTGAATTTTAATAAAAACACTCCTCCAGCCTCTCCCCACAGAAAAAATAGTTGCTTAGCAAGTTGCCAGCAAGGACAAAGCACTTGGAGCACATTCTGGTCTCTGTTACGCCATGAAGATGTAAATCATAGGTGCAAATATTTCAATATATTCACAAAGATAAATATTTATCACAAAGATATATTTTCAGACCTGGTGCATAGGATCCATCACAACCCCCAGCTAGAAGAATTACTCCTCACGCTCCAGGTGAAGAGGCTGAGGACTCTACTAAGAGACGTTCTGGGGTTTGCTGCTAGTGAGAATCCATGGGACTGTCTCCCTGCCACACCTGCCACCAAAAAAGGTGAGGCAAAAGAGTCTGAAAAACTGCCAGAATCCTCTTTGCAGAAGCTGCATACATTTCTGTATACATTGGCTTCTGGGTTGTTTTTTTTTCCCTTTCTCCTACTGATGGAGGAGCTGGGGATGGTGGGAACACGTTGCCTGGAACTGGAGCCACAGAACACAAAGCAAAGAGACCTGAAAGAGGAGACCCAATAGCTGCAGGCTTGAGCCTCAATCTGGAAGAAAGACAGCTCTCCAGCGCAAGATAGGGAGGAGCAAAGTGGGGAGATGTTCAGTGTGGGAAAACAGAAGAGAAACTAGAACAAAGTAGCATTAGGAAAGCTGTGTGTTTGAGGTGTGTCTAAAGTGGAGTGCAACAGAAAGGGGAGCTGCAGAGTGGGAAGTTAAATCATGAAGGGTGCAGTGAGGAGATAAACCAGGTTCGAGGAGGTAAACCGATAAGCGCAGGCACAGGTTTGTCCCTGCCTGGCTAATCTCGGTGCCTGGCTCCTCTGCAAGGAGGGGAGCGCTGCAGTAATGTAAACTATTTCTTGAAATTGGGTGCCCATCAATTCACAAACATTATGGAAGGGTGCCTCAAGCCCGGTGAGCGGTGCCTTGAGTCCAAAAAGGTTGTGAACCACTGTCCTAGATCTTCGTACTTCCAGCAGACTCTCTATTATACACCAGATTCTGCGAGTTTAAACCAGAGTTTCATTAATGAGTTCAACAGGCTGTGATCTCTGCTCACTCTTCATTTACCTCAAATTCATAGCACTGAATTTGTAACACTGATTACATGTGAGGAGAATAAAAAAGAGACATAAGGGTCAGCTGAAAAAGGAACAACATTGCAGAGACACCAGAGGTGGCTGGCAATATGACAGAAATAAGTGTGGGGAAACAATATAAAAAATGATGCTCTAATTAAATCCAGTGTAAAGGTTGACACCTAGGTTGCATTATGTCTTCATTTACACACTGAGTATTCATTTATTTCAACGTAGTTAGATAAGATGTCAATCAAGACAGAATTAGGCTTTTGTTCTTCAGCTCTCCCAGTTGTCCCTTGGCATTTTATTATACATCCGCCCAGTGTCTTAGAACGTTTCTTCAAGCATAAAAAATGTAAGTCTACTCAGGTGCAGTAATCCAAACACAAGTCTAGAAACCCTTCCCCTATTTCAATGCACTATCTAGATATATAACGCTACTGCTCTTCCAGCTGTGCAAAGAAGTTGGCATATAAACTCTGCTGTCCTTCTGTGCAGGTCTTCAAATAATCACAATTTTATATTTTACCTGTAATTCAAGAAAAGATTGGCCTAATGATATCTATCTGAGATCACATCTAGATTATGTCTGCAATGTCATACATTCTGAAAATCTTCTCTTTGCTCTTTCCCATGTGCAATTTCTTCCAACAACTATTATTATTCTCATTCTAAATTGTATCACCCCACTTCAGTGCTAAAAGTGGAAGAAGTGGATCTTCGGAAATTCCTTCGGTCCTATCTTAAAGGTTTGCCATGAAGTACATTGATTTGACAATAAAACATCCCTAAAATCACTAGGGGAAGAGGCAGAGCGGGGAGTTTGTTTCTCTCTCTCGTGCTACTGTAATAAGCTGGGCTGCCTACGATCTGCTCTTGTCATCTCACAGACGAGAGCCACTTGTGCCTCTGGACAGAGCCACTCATGTGTCTTATGCTGAGCTGGAGTATCACAAGAACCCCATTCTCCTGCAGCAACTGTGGCTGAGATCTCTGTTACTCCTCTATTGTACCATGGGGATGGACAGTCACCCCTTGGGAAGTGAAATGAAGCAGCCAAGTTGGGGAGGGATCTCATAGCATGCCAGGCTCTCTTCTCCTCCGCTTCACTCTGTACTCCAGTATGTGTTTGGAAAATGGAGGGGGTGTTTGATGTCAGGGTGGGGTGTGAGTGGTATTATTGGATGCTGAGGGAGCAGTAGCATAACTAGGGGGAGAGCGGGGCACCAGCCACAAGTGCCAGCTTCAAAGCGGAGCTGATATGGCCCCCTTTCCTCAGAAGGCTTTGCCAGGGGAGGTGCAGCCCTGCCACAGGAGCTGGGCAGGTGCAGCCCCATGCCCAGGAGTGTAACTAGGAAAAAGGGATAGAATGACATGCTCCCAGGAGGCTTTGCCATGGGAGGCACAGCCCTGTGCTTGAGGGAGGAGGGGTGAATGTGGCATGAGAGACTTTGGGAAGCCCGTGTCACTGCCCATCCCTCAGCTGCAGAAGCTTGAACCTATGCTGCTATAGCATAGTAGCAGGTGCTGCCTGAATAAGGAGAGCCCTGGCAGGTAAGACTCCACTCTCCACCCCTTCCCCTTCCCTTCCTCTCCCTCTCCCCCTCCCCCAGCTCTTCAGTAGTCAGCATAATTCCCCCCTCCAACCTCTTCCCAGGTGCTAAAAGAGGCCACTGTGAAGGAGAGACTGAAATCAGGAAGAAGAGGGAGAGCACGTGAGATGGAGAATGCCCCAGGAGATGAAAGAGGAACTCATTGGAAGGAGGAAAAAGAAAAGGAAACAAACAGAAAAAAAGACATCTCTATTTCCAGCAGAGTGGGAAAAGGAAGAGAAGAACTAAAGCAACATAGAGCCATTGTAAGGCAGCTTTTTTTAAATGAACGCCTGCTGTATCTGCGGTACAATCCTGAATGACAACGTTGCAATTAACCACATGGCTGGTCTTTGTAACGCTGATGGGAAATAGGGAGCACTGCCCTGCTCCTGGTTCAGTCCCTTTTATGTGCATTGCTTAATGTTTCCTCCCAGTGATGGCTTTTATCTAGAGCTTGTTATGAACAATTTTCTTTTTGGCTTTTGTTTGTACTGAGAATAACACAGGAAATATCCCAGGGCTGGATACACTCCCAACTCCTCCAAGTTTTCTCTCTCATTTCCAGTAATTGGTGGCTTGCTCAAAAGAATATTACTGTTAATTATGTTTATTACAACAGTGTCTAACAGCCAACCCAGAATGGTGTCCTGTTGTGCTGGGCACTGTTCAAATACAGGCCCTGAACACGTGACACATTTACACTAGTGTAATTGATCTTGACACCAGTATCAACAAGGAGTGGACACATGATGAACAGCCCCGCATCAGTGTAACTCACTGTGAGGCCCGTCCCAAAGAGGCCTCTGGGAGGAGGCCAAGCTGACATCCCAGAGCGGGTGTCAGCTTTGCAGAACCTAAAGGCCACGGAATAACGACCTAATGCATCTGCTGCTGTTTGCTGATATGCAGAGATGAAAATAAGAAAAAAAGGGGAACTGTTCTTGTCCGACCAATGGCCCTGGAAAGTCCCAACCCAGGGGGAACTTAGAGATAACAGTTTTACTTAGAAGAGATGGGTTTGCAAAATGAGATAATAGTTTGGCTCTAATTCCAGAAAGGCAGTGAGGCTAAAAGTGTACCTCTTCTGGGGGGAAATAGTTAAAGCAAAGGAGGGTATAAAAGTAAAAAAAACTGGGCCCTGGACGAAACTGCTTCGGGGAGAACAAGGCTGAGACCCCGATAAAGAAAGTAGTCTCGCCACCCTGAACGCAGGGTGGGCTTCCCAAAACCTATCAGGTAATAACTTAAAAGCAAAGTAGGAAGTGTCTTTCCTCCAGCCCAACACGCTTGCATCTTAAAAAGCTTTTAGTATTAATTTTTATAAGTGTTATATTCCCATTCTTCCAATAAAAAGTTATACTTGTTGTTTAACCTTGGCGTATAAATTATGAGTTACTCACCTTCCCTTAAGAAGGGAAGGAGCCCTAACACTCACTCAGACCTGGCATACAATTGCCCGGGGAAAAAATCCAGGTGAAGCTACACCAGAAACAGATATAAGTGCTTTGTGTCCATAGCGTCATCCCATTGTAGATTTTGGTCAAAGCAAATTGGCAACTACCTGCTCTTCTGCTACTGTGTGGTGAAGTTAGGTAAGAGCTCCTGCTGCGCAGTGCTCCCGACAGATGGCCAGTCTCTAGATCATAGAATCATAGAAAATTAGGGTGTGAAGGGACCTCAGGAGGCCATCTAGTCCAACCCCTGCTCAAAGCAGGACCAGCCCCAACCACATCCAAGCCAAGGCTTTCTCTAGCTGGGTCTTAAAAACCTCCAAGGATGGAGCTTCCACAATCTCTCTGGGTAACTTGTTCCAGTGTTTTACTACTCTCCTAGTGAGGAAGTTTTTCCTAAAATTAACTTAAATGCTGCAACTTGGGACCATTGTTCCTTATCTGTTACCTGCCACCATTAAGAACAGTCCAGCTCCATCCTCCTTGGAACGACCCTTCAGGTAGTTGAAGGCTGCTATTAAATCCCCTCTCAGTCTTTTCTTCTCCAGACTAAATAAGCCCTGTTCTCTCAGCCTTTGCTCAGAAGTCACTCCACCCCTCTAAACTCTCTAACCATATTCAAGGCCCTGTGCTGGACTCTTACCAATTTGTTGACATCCTTTCCACAGTGCAGGGCCCAAAACTGGACACAGGACTCCAGATGTGGCCTCCCCAGTGCTGAAGAGAGGGGAAGAATCACTGCCCTTGATCTGCTGGCAACACACCTACCAATGCAGCCCAGGATGCCGTTAGCCTTCTTGGCAACAAGGGCACGCTGTTGGCTCATATTCAGCTTATTGTCCATTGTAACCCCCAGGTCCTTTTCTGCAGAGCTGCTGCTTAACCAGTCAGCCCCCAGCCTGTACCAGTATATTTGATTCCTGCATCTTAAATGCAGGACTTTGCACTTGTCCTTACTAAACTCATGAGATTTCTTTTGGTCCAACCTTCCAATTTGTTAAGGTCTCTCTGAATCCTAGCCCTACCCTGCAGCGTATCTACTACTCCCCCCAGCTTGGTGTCATCTCCAAACTTGCTGAGAGTGCACTCTATGCCATCTTCCAGGTCATCGATGAAGACATTGAACAAAACTGGCCCCAGGACTGACCCCTAGACACACTTGATACTCATTGCCAAGTAGACATTGAGCCATTGTTTTCAACCCTCCAAGGCCAATGATCCAGCCAGTTTTCTATCCACTTTACTGTTCATTCATCAACCTGTACTTCCTTAACTTGCTTGCAAGATCCCATTGTAATTTACCACGAAGTACATAACAGATATAAACAACATGGTTATAAATGCATCGTGTGCCTAGGAAAGGATAGGAGATGATGGGGATGTGACAAGAGAAAAGAAAATAAAAAGAATGGGTGTGGAGTAGAGAGGCTTTCAGGGGGAGGGAGCAGCTTGGAGCAAATATCCAATCAGCACAGGGTAGAGAACGTCTAGTCAGATCTGTAGTCATTTCTCTGAATGGCCAAAGCCCCTGATTTGGCTGCTTCTGTAGCTGCTCTTACTGGCTGAACTCTCTGGTTGGTCCCTTTTGACAATTTTCCCACCAGATCACCCAACATGGTAACAAGGAGAAAAAGTGCCATTTCCCAAGGAGCTGAGAAACTTTGTTCCATAGTCAGCCATTGACTGCTGGGGATAGGAAACGCGCACATGAACATGGCTGGACTCTTGACTCTTATCCTCTCTGTAACACAAATTCCTCCTTGTTTGAACCCCCTCGGCATGGGATACTTGGCTGCATTTTATTTTTTTCCCCATGTGCTCCTGTGCCATTCATCCTGCTCGTAGAACTATATTTTGAGGAGATAAAGAAGTAGGATTAATTGGCTTTTAAGAATAGTTCTTGATTTGTTTCTTTTCTCCCTTTGGGAATCAAAGGAAGAGCCTGGCTAGCACCAGGTTCCAGCTTCAGTATCTCCTGGTCACCTTTTGCACTGCAGAGAAAAGCTCATGCTAGGTAGCTCAGGTTCTGACAATCCAGCTTCTCAGAGCTCAAACAGATTTGCATAGCTTTCCAGCATATAGATGTTGTGCACAAACATCACTGAACTTGAGGTCAGGGAAATAAAATTTTCTCTATTTCTTCCTTGAGTTGCAGGGAGGGACACAAAGAATCCCCCCTCCCCACTCCCCAACCTTGAAAATCCTGGAGTATATGAAAAGAATTTCTTTTGTTATTTCTAAGGTACTGCCCTTCTGCACATACAGCTTTTATTGATGCCAGATACCATGCTTGGACTGACAGCAAAGACCCTAATATTTAATTATTCCTATAAAGTGCCACAAGTTACCACAGGTACTATAAAGACAAACTTTGATTTCTGTAATACTGTTGTGAATCCAAATTATTGCTTCTCGAGTCAGTGGTGTTAAGCCAGGTGTCCACTGGTATAAATCAGATCAGCGTTTGGTCCAATAATTCTGACGTAAACAAATTAAGTCAATTTTTTGTTAAAAAGGGCAGCTACAATGTGTCTCATATTTTTTTGGATAGGGCAATTTTGGCTGGATTTGGTCAGCAGATGCCTTCCTTATGGGGCCCCTCCATTCTGCATGCATACAGGCAGTAACTGCTTTTACAAAGGAATATATATACACAAGTTGCATATTTATTGCCATGAGCTGAATTTGACATCTGCATTGTCTACTCCTTAAGGTCACCATCAAGTCTACACCTGCTACCTTCACTATAAGCCCTTATCTTTGACCCACAGTGGCACCTTGGGCTGTCCACAGAAGCTCTGCTGCTTCTGAGCATGAGGTTGACCTTGCCACCTCTGATTCCTAGCCCAGCTCTCTATGGTGTGCTTGGAACTGTATGCTTTGAGGACAAGAAGCTTATGAGCAGCAATCCCACAATTCCCTGTTCCAGACTTCTTGCCCTCCTAGACCTCACATCCTTTTTCTAATGCCTGGCAGCACAGAAGAACTTGAAAGGAGAGAGATGTCATTTATAGACTGATTCTTAGAATGGTTTTGCTTTGCAAAGGAAAACTACAATGGGGGCAGCTTTGATGCAGAATACAATCTGATATAGATGAGGAAGAGTGGTGAATGTGGCTCGGACTGGTTAAGGGTGGCCTGCAGGTCAGTCTTAAAGATCAGTATAGACAAGAAAACAACAAAGGTTTTTTCTAAAAAAAGCAACCCTTAAAAAAGTCTAAAAAAATATTAAGTTTAAAACTTTGTGCTGAATATCTACAATTTCATGTGAGTCTAGGAGGTCACTTTCCTTCCTAGTTAGGATCAACATCTTGCTACCTTATGCTTCTTTACACATTGATCAACCTTGTTCTATCAATCTCACCTTTGGATCACATCTTTCATCATAGTATTTGAACCACTTTATTTGAATACAATTTTTGCTGATCTAATATTTTTATCAAGCCAATGCCTAAAAGTTCTGCTCTCATGGCAGATTTTCACTGGCACCCTTCCAGACATGGACATTTGGAGCTCCACTCTCTGAATTGGTAGAGTACCAGAGTCCAGGTCTGTAAATCAGAGAGCTAGATCAAAGAAATGAATTTGGCTTTTAGTCTTTGCAGTCTTTGTTGCGTGTTCTCCAACATCCTTTGTTTTGTGTTCAACCTCAAAGGAAAGTTGGATGAGAAAGAGAAACGACTGGTTTGCACTACAGGATAATTCTGAAATTCTAAATGTAATTCTGAAAAAGAAAAGAAAACAAAGCAAGAGGCATGAAAACTTAGTTATTAGTAAGATACTAGATACTAGATGAGTAAGATACTACAAGCCAATTATGGTGTTAAACTGTGGAAAATAGTATTTTTCTACAACGCTTATTTCCAGGATGATAAAGAAAAGCTTGTTAAGTCCACGTGAACCAATAATAGGTTAGTATGTATGTACATAAGAAGACCTCATAATTGAATTCAGGAAGACCGACAGTAAGATACATTAGGCTGTGGAATAGTTTCCCAAGGGAAATGGTAGAAGCCACAGAACTTGGCAATTTTAGAACCAGGTTATTCTTTTTGTTGCTTTATTATTGGTGCCCAAAACAAGTTCAGC